>NC_090729.1:88169554-88186087 GCF_036898095.1 Palaemon carinicauda
CTACTGTCCCCACTGCCTTCTTCCAGAATGAGGGTTCAAATGGAAGGGGGGAATAAATCATTCTAGCTTCCACCCAGCCACATGATCTGTTGCTGGCCATTGCCGGTTCCAGGGATGTGGATGGCAGTCCAAGGGAGGACTGAAGAACTCTCAAAGAAATTAGGGTCTCTCACCGGCAGCCATCATGGCCGGCACAACCTTTCCCGGAGCCTTGCGTCTGTAGGGGGAAGGTCAGAGCGGCTATCAAGCCTCCTATGTAGGAGCCTGGCCGGCATCACAGCCCACCCGGCAAGCGGGGAGATTGTAGAACACCGGCCAAAGACATGCGATGGCTAGGCTATCGCTAAAGGACAGAGAAGGACAGGGAAAGGGTTTTGTGTGTTATGTCGGGAGAAGGCGGCAGGATTGCCGGCCATTTCCAGTCACAAATCAGAAACATCGTTTCAATATCGGCGCCGTCCTGGGCGGCAGAAGAATATCTATTCTTCAGCCCAGGACCTTGCCGAAACATGACTTGTCTTCTAGACCGCAAGGGAGAAGGTGGCAGCATTGTACTACCACTTCGGATGCTGTATAGGGATGCTAGGCTTCCTATGCCTGCAACTGTAAGCTGGCAGGTGAGTGGCTACTCCCCCGGCAGCCGAGATGTCGGCATAAAGACTGAATACTCTTGAGTTACTGTCGTAAAACCAACCCGGGATGCTCGCCGGCAATGGGGAAGACAGAAAACACTAGTCTAGGCAAGCTGGAGTATACTACCCTATGGCAAGACCAAGATAGGGTTGTCGCCTGATGGCGACATTTAGAGGGAAGGAGGGTTTACCCTTAAATCTCTAAAAGAGACAAGTATCGAATTACAGTGGTACCTCTACATGCGAATTTAATCCGTTCCACAACCGACTTCGGGTGTAGAAAATGTTCGGTTGTAGAAACGAATTTTCCCATAAGAATAAATTGAAATAGGATTAATCCGTGGTTGAGCCCAAAAACCTATGATAACTCCTTAATAAATTACTACACATAATTACACATGACAATAATGCACACTAAATTAGATAATAGACATGTAAAAAAGAATAATTATAAAGAAATAATAAATAAGAAACGGGTTTTTAGCGTCACTTTACCTTAGAAAGTCCAGCGCAGGTGTCGGTCTTGCTATGCAGAGAGGAGACGGACGGGCGGCAAGGAGGTAGAGAGGGTGACTACGATAAACGTACACTACCGTAACTTATTCTAACTTACACTAAGTGAACTTTAACCTAACTTAGCTTATTTGTTTTTATATTTTATATTTTTTTTTACATTTTCTTTTTTTCTTTTTGATGATTAATTTTGATCACTTTCACTCTACACTTAAAATTGATTGAATTTTTTTCTCTTCAATCTTTGCCGTTTTCTTTGTTTCACTTTCTTTCGCTTCACTCTTTGCCGTTTTCTTTGAACCACTTCCTTCCTCTTCATCACGAGTTCACTTCGTAGTTTTTTTAAAGCTATCGATAGAAAGTTGCTTGGTACAGCTTTTCAGAATGTTTCGAAAATAAGTTAGGGAAACATCATCGAACTGCGCAACTACACGACAAACCTGCAATTTTTTGGATGGTATTTGTCGATGAAGTCGACCATGTCTTGATATTTTCCTAACACCTCTTTTATTTGCGCCAAACTTAACACATGTTCTACCTCCTCGATCCCTTCCTTGTCATCACTCATGTGCTCAGACATAGCATGGAGTTCCTTGAGCTCCTCTGTAGTAAGTTCGTTGTGATGTTCTTTTGCAAGTTCACTAATTCCTTGCTTTACTTCTAAAGAAAGCATTTCCTTATTTCTTTTTGTCACCACTACCACTACCACTTGCGAAACTAAGCCTTTTAGGACCCATGATTTACGTAAAATACCGTAAAAGGATGAACGTAAAAAATCACGATTAAAACACAGTTAATAGCAGAACGCACAGGGCACAACCACACGAAGCCAACGAGAACAGAGGAATGTCCCAAGCCACGCTAATTGAGGGTCCCTCTGAGGTAGAAATGCTGCCTTTTATCGGCGGAAATAAAAAATACATCCGGCGCTATGAGTACCATCTACGTGTACGGGTATTGTTCACTTCGGGTGTCGAAAAAAAATTCGGGTGTAGAGTAGGAACGTGTTCGAATTGTACTTCGCGTGTCGAAAAATTCGGATACAACCGGTACGACGAAATTGCTTACTTCGTGTGTCGAAATAAAATTCGGGTGTAGAGTCGAAAAATTGCTCAAATTTTACTTCGGGTGTTGGAAAATTTGGATGTAGATACGTTCGTGTGTAGAGGTTCCACTGTATATAAATAATTCTAAGAGATATACTATCTCCTGTTGAATTGATAAAACGATACGCGAGGGTAAACGGGGATAATGTACGAAAGTATACTAAAGCGCATAGGCTATGTTAGCCCAGCGCGGGGCGAGATCTCGGCTACGCTATATCACCGAGACTAAAGTATACGAACGTTACATTTAAGTAAGAGGAAATATATGTGCATGATCTTATCTTCATTAGTATAATTTTGCCTAAATAGCTATAATTCATTAAAGCTAAATACCGGGAACGTCGTTCTACTGACTAAATAAAGCATGTATGGCGAACGACAGCGTCCAAAATGGCACCTCCGGTTACCGGCTACACTCCGATAAACACATCTAAATTATGCTAATTTAACTGTGAGAATGGAGCTAAAAATTATACAGAGGAAAGATTAAATACTCAACTTTCCAGAGGCAGAAGATGCTGGAGAATGCATGATTAATCCTCGAAAATAGCGATCTAGAACACTAGAGCAAGCAGAAGTACACCGTGCGTAATTCGCTACAAATCAAGGAATTGGTAGCCATATTGGACCCTGTAGTAGTATGGGAAGGGAATCCACTGGGTAACCTTGATGACAGCTCCCCTTCAATTTCGCCACTCTTCTCCCTCAGAGCGAAAACTCTATTTGGGGTGAAGATTGCCATGTGTCGTATCAAGAAATACGTCCCCTGATATGCGATATCCTTAAGAAAAATTTTAAGGATACTCGTGCCTGGAGTTAGAATTCTGGAGACCTATGGTCAATTCTCTGGGAGTATCACTGTAGCCAAATATCCCTTAGCAAGCTGCCAATAGGAAGCTTCCATCAGGACGACATGGCTTGAGCCAAAAAATAGATTTTTCCTACGTCAAAATCCCTTTTTTGAAGATTTTCTTTGTATGATTGCTTCTTCTTCATCGTCTAAGTTTAGTACCAACCTTTCTTTACAGTTTGCTTCAGCTGTATATGTTTTGGATCCCTTCGGGGAAAGTTATTTAGCTTTTACGATGAGATAGCCGGAGCGCTCCATGTCCAGTTAGCTTGGCCGTCTTGTTACGTACCTAATCGCCCTTATTTTTCGTGTTCACTTAGTTTATTTTGTAAGTTTCACGTTAGCTAGTATTTATTTAGCATTGCGATGTTTGGGCTCTAATTTATGTTTGCATTTACATTGCATTATTGTATATTACATTTTTCTTTTTTTTTTGTTGGTGCATGCCAGTTCCGGGTAGCCCAGTCTTGAGAGCGGTAACTTTTCAGTTGAAGACGGGCTCGCCGATGTCGTTTAGGTCTGCGTTACCGGACGCGTTGACAGTGTCTTTTTCCCTTAGGGGTTTTTTACCTCAGTTATACTAGTTTACTGAGTTATTTTGCCCACTTGTCTTCGATTTTTCGGTATTTTAGACCGTTTAGGCTCTTGGCCGTCGTGCTGCAATCACTTGTGATTTCCCAGGCTAGGTATGCGCATTATTTTGGAGCTCCCTTTTGCAAAGGGTGATCTCATTTAGTTGGTACGCTGACTTCCTGTACTGCGTAGCCTTTGGGATTTCTCCTTTGACTTGCTGCATCCAGGCGTAGCCTAACTTTTGACGGCGTATCCGTTGGTCCGCCATGCTACATTCGTTCGATATTTCTCATGCTGGGTACTTGCAGTTCTTTCGAGGTCCCTCTGCGAAGGGTGAGCTCAAAATGTTTGTGCACTGACATTATTGTTCTGTCGTTTACTAGCCTCTGGGATTTTTGGATCGAGTAGCATCATTTTCTTAGTTATTAATTTTCGATACTTATATAGCATATGGGCATTCTACCCCATGTCGTTACCTCTCTCTGTGGTTGGTTTTCCCGGCACTGACATCGACGTCAAATTTCGTTTTATGATGTTGAGTTTTTGCAATTGTACTTGGTGAGGGCTAGTTCCCTCTGGGTTCTGGCCCTCCGGAGCCGTCAGCATGCTTCTCCACGCGGAGTGAGTTATTAGACTGATGGCGGTGTTGGTACTTACAGCCTTGTCGTCTCCTACGGCATACTTTACTTTTATACCTGTAATAGTGATGCGTCTCCATTTACGGCGGTGCCGTTTTTAACGTCACTGCCTTCTCATACGGCATTATGTTTCTGCAAAAACTATTACCGCTTGTCTCCACTGCCATTCGTTTACTGACATTGTCGTTACTGGCAGCGGGACTGGTATTAGTATATGGGAATGATCACTGTGCCATCACCTTAGGGCGGTTTACATGTTGACGACAATGTCATTACTAGAATGTGCCGGTACTCCCGGTAACATTGGTACCTTTAAGGCACATGTCTTTCTTTCCTTTTGAGACCTCTTTATCTACTATAAGGTGGGTTACCTACTATCTGTAGATGAGTACAGCTACAGATTAACATAAAGGCCTTATTCTATCTACTTTTAAGGATTCTTCATGTATGCGGGCCATTGAGGTATCTTTTACGAAAGGTCTTCCGTTTCCCGGCATAAAGATAACCACTACATATGGTTACGTGTTTTCTATCAATTTGTCCATTTCCCTTTGAAGGTGTGGATTGGATAAATGATTGATAACTCTTCAGGTTAGATCCCTGTTTTTGGGTTCTCTCTTGTGGGATTATCGATTTGAATTTAAATCTTTTTTTGGGCTCAAGCCATGTCGTCCTGATGGAAGGATCCTATAGGTAGCTTTCTAAGGGATATTTGTCTACGGTGATATTCCCAGAGAATTTGACCTTTAGGTCTCCAGAATTCTAACTCCTGGCGCGAATATCCTTAAAATTTCTTTTGAGGATATCGCATAATATCAGCGGACATATATCTTGATACGACACATAGTAATCTTCACCCCGAATGGCATTTTCGTTTCGAGGGGGAAGAGTGGCGAAAAACAGAAGGGGAGCCGTTATCAAGGTTACCCTTCCTCCCATACTACTACGAATATCCAAGATGGCGCTCATTCCTATATTTGTAGCGATTTCTCATGGTGGTGTTCCCTGTTGATCTAACGTTTTTGATCGCTTTTGTGAGGATTTATTATGCAATCTCCAGCTTCTTTTGCCTTTGGACAGTTGAGTATTTATTCTTTACAGTGTATAATTTTTAGCTCCTGCTTCACAGTGAAATTAGAGTAATTCATTGTGTTAAGGAGCTAGGCCTGTCACTGGAGGCGCCATGGGTGCTGTCGTTCGTTATGCATGTGTTATTTAGTTAGCAGAACGACTTTCCCAGTTGTAATAGTATCAATAAATTATGAAAGCTATTTAGGCACAATTATACCAGTAAAGATATATATTTTATGCATAATTTCCTCCTCCTTTTGTAGATCGTATACGTTGGAGTTTCAGCAATTTAGGTAACCGAGATCTCGTCACGCGCTAGGCTTCCTAGCCTATGCTCTGTAATATACTTTCAGACATTGTCCCCGTTTACCCTAGTGTATCGTTTTGTCAATTCAACGGGAGATAGTACATCTCCTAGAATTATATAACTCGATACTTGTCTCTTGTGGAGACTTAAGGGTAATCCCTCCTTCCCTCTGAGTGCCGCCATAGGTGACAACCCTATCTGGTCTTGCCATAGAGTAGTTCACTCTGGCTTGACTAGGCTAGGGTTTTCTGTCTCCCACCTTTGCCGGCGAGATCCCGGCTTTGGTTTTCGACAGAACCTCAGAGTATTCAGTCTTTCTGCCGGCGGCAGAGCGGCAGGGCGAGTAGTCACTCCCCTGCCGGCTTACAGCTGCCAGCATAGGAGGCTAAGCCTCCCTAGGCCGCACCTGAAGTGGTAGTTTGATGCCGCCACCTTCTCCCCTGTGGTCTAGAAGACTAGTCCTGCTTCGGCAGACTCTAGGCTGAAGAATAGATATTCTTCTGCCGCCTAGGATGTCGCCAATACTGAAACATTGTTTCTCTCTTGTGTGGCAGTGGCGGTAATCCTGCCGCCTTCTTCTACGCTTGATAGATTCGGCAGACCCTAGGCTGAAGAATAAATATTCCTCTGCCCCGCCTAGGATGGCGCCGATACTGAAACATTGTTTCACTCTTGTGTGGAAGTGGCGGCAATCCTGCCGCCTTCCCCTCTCTCAATCCTGTGGCCAATGTCCTGCAATCTCACCGCTTGCCGGGTAGGTTGCGGTGCCGGCCGGGCTCCTACATAAGCAGCTGTCTAGTCACTCAGTCTTTCCCTTGTGGACACAAGGCGCCGGGAAAGGTTGTGCCGGCTATGACAGCTGCCGTTGGGAGACCCTTCTGCTGCTGAGGGTTCTTCAGTCCTCCCTTGGACTGCCATCTACATTCCTGAAACCGGCAATGCCGGCAACGGATCTTGTGGCTGGATGGAAGCTTGAATGATGCATTCTCCCCTTCCATTTGAACCCTCATTCTGGAGGAAGGCAGTAAGGTTATATACTTACACCCTTATTTTTGGGCTCAAGCCATGTCGTCCTGATGGAAGTTCCTATTGGGTAGCTTCCTAGGGTATATTACAACTACGGCGATATTCCCAGAGAATTTACTTTAAGGTACCAGAATTCTAACTCCTGGAGCGAATATCCCTCGTGAAAGGGATATCGCGACATATCAGAGGACGTATTCTTGACACGCTACATGGCAATCTGTACCCCGAACAGAGATTACGTATCGCAGGGGGCAATTGGCAAGAAACGAAATCGGGAAAGAAAAAGGGGGAGCCGCTCCCAAGGCTCCCTATCTCCCGTTTCGTAAGCGTGCCTGGCGCCAATCCTGGCGCCATCTGTATTCCTTTTTGCGTAGCTTAACAACTCGGTGTTTTTTCCTGTGTTTCTCGCAAATCTTGGATTTATTCTACTTTTCATGGCTTCTCCAACTTCGCCGGCCTCTGATAAGTTGAGTACCGTGTCTTTTATGTATAAATGTAGGCTCTTGGTAATTTTTTAAGTGATTAATAGGTTTAATCTTTGTTACAAGAGCCGTAGCCTACCGGAGGCGTCATGGACGCTGTCGCTTGCTAGGTATAAGTTTAGTTAGTCAGAGCGACATTCCCGGTTGTTTTGCTTTAATAAATTTTAGCTATTTAGCGTTACATAGGATTTCCTTTCGTGCTTTAGTATTATTTTGGCGAAGTATTCGCCAATTCTGGCCTACGCTAGGCCATGTAGCCTAGTCGTTTGGTCCTAGTACTTCATGCATGATTTTGGTTTTTCCGAGTGTATTAAAATTTTATTGAAACTTTAGGCTATGTTTTATACATTTAAGATTATGTTGAATATTTCCAAGATAGCATACGAGTGAGTTTCGGTGATTTAGGTAATCGATTCTCTTGGTGCCTAGGCTAAGTTGCTTATGGAGCCTTAGTATACTTTCTCATACTCCCCGGTTGCTTTCTTTTCTTCGGAGAAGGTATGCAATCCCTTTCCCTCTGTTTAAGCCTTGGGCTTATCCCTAAGTGGTTTATCTGAATTAATTTTCGATAAAACTATACTGGGGTGTTACTGTACCTTCCTGTTCCAGTAAGTCTGGTTCATAGAGGGACAGAACAACAGAGTTTTTTAGTCTGAATCTGTGTTTGTCTGGCTTGGGGTAGAGTCTCCCTCGCTGGCCTGACACAGACATAGGAGGCTTAGCCTCCTTAGGTCACTACCGAAGGTTTCTGTACGAGATGATTCCTTCTTTTGTGATCTACCAGACTAGTCCTTGTTGCTGTTCTCGGGGGAGGATAAGTTTCTTTCCCTGGGAGTAGCAACACCTTCCTTGCTTTGGTGCTCTGGGAGCTGGCAAGTATTGCTGGCCTCCCCCCCCCCCCCCCTTGGATCTCCCTTAGGCTAAGATGAGTTTCTTGGCTGCGGGTGATCCGTCACTAAAGCAAGGTTGGTAGGACCCTCTTTTGTCCCTTCCCCCTCTATCTCCGTAATGGCCTAGCCATTACAGTACTGTACGTCATTCTACATCTGGACCTAGAATAGGTTAGGATGTGGAATTGACTCAGTCCCTTGCCGGCCGGCAAGGGTCTTCTGTTTTGAGTGCTGCCCGGACCTCCCTTGGTCCCTCATCCATGCCTGCCTGCAGAGTCAGACGGCATTGGTCAGGAAGCCTGAATTAGATTCTCCCCTTCCTTATATGCACTCTTTCGGATTGCCGGGCTTGGAGGTAGTGTACACTCTTATCCCGGCATCCATTCTGTTTTTCTTCTAGTGCTGTACCCGACCCGGCTGCCGGCCTATGAGGCCGGCAGCCGGGCGGTTGTAGTCCTCTGGTTCTTTTGCTGCCGGCTGGCATCGGTCCTGTACCTTTGCCGGCCGGCTAATGTCAGCCCTTGTCTGCCGGTCGCATAGAGTGTGGCCGGCAGCCGGGTACTACCTTGTGTAGTGGTCGGTCAGCAGTCATTGCCGACCGACATTGGCTGTTGCCGGCCGGCAGTTACTGCCGGCCAGCACATGCATTTGAAGCAGCGTTCTGCCGCCTTATAGCTGTTAAGTAGTATACTTTAAAGCTAGTTATGGTGTGTGCTGACCGGCACATAACCTCCTATACTGTACCAGTATTCTTCAGTATAACATATACTGTAAGAAGAAAACTATAGTATGGGTTTTGGTACAGCACTGTGTGTTCTAACACTTTTGTGTTTTCTTGCACAGCCCTTTGCTGTTGCCCTACAGATAGGAAAGTGAGTTCTTTCCCGTCTATTATCCAGGATTTTAAAATCATTGCTTAGGTGTGAGCTCCACCTGTTTCCTCTGGAAACTTTGCATTGGTTATTCTAGAAGAGATTAACCATTCGATTTTATTATCTGGAAGGCTGCAGCAATTGGTTGTGAAGGAAACACAAGTGTGTGTCTTTCCTTTCTGAATTGTTATGCTATACTATGCATATCCAGTGATACATAGTTCACTTGATACTCATGGAACTTTCTTCTCTTTACAGAAGGACCCTCCGAAGTGCGGAAGTGTCTTCTGCAACGTCCGCAGCAAGAGCCTCTGCGGACATGAGTTTGGTAGGAGACACGCAGCATGCGCTGTCTCCAAGGGTGATCTCCGGTATTGGGACCCTCAGGTATGTACTGTGTGCACTAATCTAATTACTGAGGCCTTTGATTCCCCTAGGATGGCGGAATCAAGGGATATAGCTAGGGAGAAGCTTCGTACCTGGGTAAGGGGCTTCCAGAAGAACACCTCTGGACCTTATCTTCCAAGTGAGAAGATCAGGGCGTATCTTTTCCCTAAGGCATCGGCTGATGCAGTGATTCCCCAGCCTCAAGAGGAGATCCCCCAAGTTCAGATCCAGGTGGATGCTGAAGTCGCGGTCGCTATGCAAGACATCCAGTTAGATGACAGGATGTCTGACGTGGACGAGCGTCTGGAGGAAGTCCTCCTGGCAGAAGCCCAGGGTGAAGTTCAAGCCCCAGACGTTGTAGATGAAGAGGTCGACGAGGTGTCGGCTACTCCGGTTCAGATCCCGGAGCCTATTCCCTCAACATCGGCCGGTCTCCCAGTAGAGCTGGGACAGGCCCTCTCCTCCATTGTTGGAATGATCCAACAAATGCAGAAGGAGAATCAGGAGAAGGCGGCTGCAATGGAACTGCGGATGCAGAGCCTTGCAGAATCACATAGGCCCCAGAAAAGGCTCAATGTGAAAGACCTTCCCTTGTACTCAGATGTTAAACCAGGGAGGTATGCGGAGCACATGCCGATGACGACTGGAAAGATCGTCATCTCGGATAAGTTGGGCTCAGTTCCCCTAGAGGAGGTGGAATTCTGGCCCAGCAAGGCATCATATCCGGACTGTTATGTCCGGCTGAGGAAGGAACCAGCTTCAAAGGAGGAGACAGAGCCGAAGGAGGTCATAGTGATGGACCATACTAAGGCTCAAGCTCTGCTTTCATCCTCGTTGAAAGAGAGGGGCTTCTCTAACTCAGAGGTAGCTGCATTGAGCAAGAAGCTCCCTTCCTTTGTGTCCTCTCCTGGTAGAGCCTTCCCCTTTTTACAGAAAGGGTTTGCGGCTGTACTAAAAGCAGTCGAGGCCGGCAAGCCTTGCCCCTCCCTGGAGGAGTGTAAACCCTAGTCGCTGGCCCTGCCTATGGACCACAAAGACTGGAAGGACGTCCATCTTACGTTCTCAGTTGGGAAGTTGGAGGCTGATATCGCCGGACGTCAGTTCGGCGAGGACCTCCCTAAGCTGTCTGACTTTCTCTTGCAGAGAGAGTTCGAGACAAAAGAAAGACTGGCTGCCTCAATGTCTTCAGACTACTCTTGAGACGATGGCAAGTGACCCCAAGGTCCATGAAATGTTCATGGTGGTGGCCAAGACTCATCTGGCCACAGTGACGAAGGACCTTTATGGCTTCGTCAAGGCGAGGAGAGCTTGTAGGGAGTTCGTGTTCACCTCGGCTACGGTGAGGCACGAGCCAAGGAAACTAATCTCCTCCAACATTTGGGGCAAAGACCTTTTCCCTACCGATTTGGTCAAAGAAGTAGTTGATAAGGCCGCCTTGGAGAATAGAAACCTTCTCCAGAAGTGGGGCCTGGCTATCAAAAGAAAGTCTTCCCCGGATGAAGGTCCTCAACCAAAGAGGAAGACTATGAGGACTAGGCTACCGTCTCGGTCAGCCAAGCCTTTTAGACAGCAACAGCAACTGCAATTGCCATTGCCTCCAGTGCCCCAGATCGTGGCACAAACCCCGACCACTTTTCAGTGGGTACCCCAGGCCGTGTCGACACAGTCCACGGCATTCACCCCATCGTTCGAAGGGCAGTCTACTTCCTTTCGAGCAAAGCCTAGAGGAGCAGCCAGAGGCTCGTCTAGGCGCCCCTCAAGGGGAAGGGGATTCAGGGGTGGTCGTGGTCAGGAAGGCAAGACCTCAGGATGGCAGTCCAAGTGGGATGATACCGGTAGGAGGGAGACTTCTGAAATTTCGGGATCGGTGGACCTTCGATCCCTGGGCCCACAGCCTACTCTAGAATGGACTGGGCTGGAGCTGGTACAGCACTCCACCCCCGTGCCTTCGGTTTTTCCAACACTCCACCCCCGTTCTGGAGGAGTACGTTCAAGAACTGTTGGAGAAAAATGTGATCCGAAAGGTGAAGTCCATCAAATTCCAAGGGAGGCTGTTTTGTGTTCCCAAGAAAGACTCGGAAAAGCTCAGAGTCATTCTGGACTTGTCGCCACTCAACAAGTTCATAGTGAATTGCAAATTCAAGATGCTAACACTGCAACACATAAGGACCTTACTGCCCAAGAGGGCATATTCCGTCTCTATAGACTTGTCAGACGCCTATTGGCACATTCCAATCAACCGTCGACTCTCCCCCTACCTAGGGTTCAGGCTACAACGAAGGCTATACGCCTTCAGAGCCATGCCATTTGGGCTAAACATAGCCCCAAGGATTTTTACGAAGCTTGCGAGCGTAGCTCTCAAACAATTACGCCTAAAGGGAATTCAGGTAGTAGCCTACCTGGACGACTGGTTGGTGTGGGCAGCATCCGAGACAGAATGCTTGCAAGCTTCCAGTCAAGTGATCCAGTTCCTAGAGTACCTAGGTTTCAAGATCAACAGAAAAAAGTCTCGACTTTCTCCATCTCAAAAGTTCCAGTGGCTGGGAATCCACTGGGACCTTTTGTCACACCGTTTCTCCATCCCGGCGAAGAAAAGGAAGGAGATAGCGGGTTCTGTCAAGAGACTTCTAGATTCCGAAAGGATATCAAGACGCGAACAGGAGAAGGTACTGGGCTCTCTCCAGTTTGCTTCGGTGACAGACCCAGTGCTAAGAGCACAGCTAAAGGATGCAACCGGACTTTGGAGAAGTTATGCATCAAACGCGCGAAGAGATCTGAGAAGACCAGTTCCGCTTCGGCTACGTACTCTTCTCAGGCCTTGGTCCCAAGCCAGACATCTAAAGAAGTCGGTTCTTCTTCAGCCACCTCCCCCGTCGGTGACGATTCACTCAGACGCCTCGGAAAAAAGTCCAGGGGACTTGGTCCAAGCTATTCAAGACCTTTCACATAAACTTTCTAGAAGCTATGGCAGTGCTCCTTACCTTAAAGAAAGTTTCCCCGCGTCACTCGATCCACATAAGGTTGGTGATGGACAGCGAGGTAGTTGTGAGATGCTTGAATCGACAAGGATCGAGGTCACCACCTCTCAACCAGGTGATGTTGGCCATCTTCCGATTGGCGGAAAAGAAGAAGTGGTACCTGTCGGCAGTTCACCTTCAAGGAGTCCGCAATGTGACAGCGGACGCTCTATCCAGGTTCACACCGATAAAGTCGGAATGGTCCTTAGACGCAGGATCATTCTCCTTCATTCTGAATCAAGTCCCAGAACTGCAGATAGACCTCTTTGCGACGAAAGACAACAAGAAGTTGCCCCTGTACGTGTCCCCGTACGAGGACCCCTTAGCGGAAGCAGTGGACGCGATGTCCCTCGACTGGAACAGATGGTCCAGGATTTATCTGTTCCCTCCTCACAACCTTCTGTTGAGGGTCCTCAACAAACTGAGATCCTTCAAGGGGGTAGCGGCAATAGTGGCCCACAAGTGGCCGAACAGCGTGTGGTTCCCCCTGGCATTGGAACTATAGCTGAAGTTTGTACCGCTACCAGATCCAGTTCTGACCCAGCGAGTCCAGAAGTCGACTGTCTGCGCTTCATTACAGAAAACCCGGACCCTGCAGCTCATGATTTTCTCTCCCTAGCGGTGAGAAAGCGTTTCGGGATTTCGAAAGCCAGCATAGACTTCCTAGAGGAATATAAGTGCAAATCTACTAGAAGGCAATATGAGTCATGTTGGAGAAAATGGGTGGCCTTTGTCAAGGCGAAGAATCCGCAGGAGATCTCGACAGACTTCTGCTTATCTTTCTTCATCCACCTCCATGGTCAAGGATTGGCAGCTAACACGATTTCAGCGTGTAAGTCTGCTTTGACAAGACCCATTCTATATGCCTTCCAGGTCGACCTAGGTAACGAGATCTTTAATAAAGTTCCGAAAGCCTGCGCTAGGCTCAGACCTTCAGCACCTCCAAAGGCCATTTCATGGTCTTTAGACAAAGTTCTTCATTTCGCTTCTCTGTTGAGCAATGAAGAGTGTGCGTTAAAGGATTTGACACAAAAAGTTATTTTCCTATTTGCACTCGCGTCCGGGGCCAGGGTTAGTGAGATCGCAGCCCTCTCGAGAGAGGCAGGTCGTGTTCAGTTCCTGAATGGGGGAGAACTGAACCTGTTTCCGGATCCTACGTTTCTCGCCAAGAATGAGTTACCCACCAACAGGTGGGGTCCCTGGAGAATCTGCCCTCTGAAAGAAGATGCATCTCTATGTCCAGTAGAATGCCTAAAGGTCTATCTTCATAGAACTTCAGACTTCAAGGGTGGTCAACTATTCAGGGGAGAAACATCAGGCTCAAATTTATCTCTGAATCAACTCAGAGCGAAAATCACGTATTTTATTCGCAGAGCGGATCCTGACAGTACACCCGCAGGTCACGATCCGAGGAAAGTTGCCTCATCCTTAAATTTCTTTAATTGTATGGATTTTGAACATCTCCGTTCATACACTGGCTGGAAGTCTTCCAGAGTGTTCTTTCGCCACTATGCGAAGCAAGTAGAGGAACTAAAGAGATCTGTGGTAGCAGTGGGTCGCGTCGTTAACCCTACTGTTTAACTCTGCGAGGAACAGTGGTTTTAATTGGGACGATTAATTCCAGGGTGAGTGTGTAGTTACATACTGTACTACAAACTAAGTGAGGGCACTGAGTTGCCCATGTAGACTGTTCCATTTCCAAAGGTGAACCTAGCATAAGTGCAGACATGTTTGCCGAGCGTTTCTAACGCTAATGTCATTGATTTGTATTACAGACTTTTATGACTTTGATACCTCGGTATCTTAAAAGTGGCATTTAATGTTTTTTCTTTCAGATAAACAAGTTCTGTTTACTATCATACTTATGCTTAAAGTTTTGGGTTATCCTCTTCTTATATATATATGTATAATTGTGGTTAACCTGTCTGTTTATTGTCTGTCAATAAGCTTGTTCTTGAGAACCTTGCGTCTCCTTCACCTGTGTCAATTTATTGGTATAATTGAGCATTCATTCTATGTACCTTATCTGGGATAATTCTAATAGAATTGTTCCTTTATGCAAGCTATGTTGCATTGGTTTATGCTTTCCCTTAACGGGAGGACTCCGTCCCATAAGGGGACGATGGCAGTTTTAATAGTTTCCTCCTATGCGGATATAAACCTTTGTCCAATACAAGTATTGTGCGGAGAACTGGTCGATATTTCATATTGACGCAGTGGTTCTTTACAAACTATGCTTTACTTAATATAGGGTGAGACCACTATATTAGCTTGCCTGGTATTCATACATAGGTATATGTACTCTTCGAGACTTTTCCAGAGTCTAGTAGGACTCTTCCCTGTAGGGGGCAGGAAGCTCTAACATGGTTTATAGTTAGTTGAAAAGATGTATAACGGTAACATCTTAGGTCTCTAGGTCTAGTCGACCGGGAAAAATTACCTCCGGGGAGTACGGCACGTTCTGAGAATCCACAGATACAGTAATGCTCTGGTATACTTCCATCAGGACGACATGGCTTGAGCCCAAAAACCGGATTTTGAGCGAAGCGAAAAATCTATTTTGGGGTGAGATGGCCATGTCGTCCTGATGGACCCGCCCTTGCCTTTCTAAGAAAAGGCTGTAGGACCCCTCCCTACATACAGTATCTGTAGCACCTCGTGTACGCTACAAGGAATACAGATGGCGCCAGGCACGCTTACGAAACGGGAGATAGGGAGCCTTGGGAGCGGCTCCCCCTTTTTCTTTCCCGATTTCGTTTCTTGCCAATTGCCCCCTGCGATACGTAATCTCTGTTCAGGGTGCAGATTGCCATGTGGCGTGTCAAGAATACGTCCTCTGATATGTCGCGATATCCCTTTCACGAGGGATATTCGCTCCAGGAGTTAGAATTCTGGTACCTTAAGGTAAATTCTCTGGGAATATCGCCGTAGTTGTAATATACCCTAGGAAGCTACCCAATAGGAACTTCCATCAGGACGACATGGCCATCTCACCCAAAAATAGATTTTTCGCTTCGCTCAAAATCCGTTTTATTGTAAAAATACATTTTAATAAGGCAGCCCTTCACTTCATGCTTTCTCTTTCTCTGTCAGCTAGTGCCGCCAGGTACTAACCCCGTCTGCGACATGCCGGTGGACTGTACCTCCAGGTGCTAGCCTTGCTGGCAACATGCCGGCTGAACTACAGTATATGATTATACAGTAGCCAGTATATTTGCAGTTTAGTATATACTGCAGACAGAAAACTATAGTGGGGTAATTCTAACCTGTAAGGATAGATGAGTGTAACTTAACACTGACTTTCCAAAGGTTTTAATAATGTGGGCAAATAGTTACTGATCATCTATCAGTATGTTGAAAGAAATCTTTTCTTTCGATATACAATTGGTCTCAACAATAGACTGTGCAAGGATACACAGGGTATGTTGGAAAATAACTACTGTACTGTATAATATATACTATAGTTTTCTGTCTGCAGTATGATCTATACTGCAAATATACTGGCTACTGTATAATCATATACTACAGTTATATGCCGGCTAGGCTAGCACCTGGCGGCGCGATCCCAGTGGCACCGGTCCAGCCGGCGAGACCCGGCGGCACCGGTCCAGCCAGTGAGACCCGGCGGCACCGACCCGGCCGGCATCTGCTGGTTAGGTTAATACCTGGTGGCACTAGGCGATAGAGAGAGAGAAAGCATGGAGTGAAGGGTACCTTATTAAATGTGTATTAACAATAAATAAGGATGTAAGTACTTAATCTTACTGCCTTCCTCCAGAATGAGGGTTCAAATGGAAGGGGTAGAATGTATCATTCAAGCTTCCATCCAAACACAAACCGTTGCCGGTCACTGGTATCTGGATGGCAGTCCAAGAGAGGACTGAAGAACACTCTACAGTATAGGGGTCTCCCACCGGCAGCCGGCCCAGCCGGCACAGCTTTTCCCGGAGACTTGCGTCCATAAGAGAAGGCTGAGCGACTAAGTAGCTGCTATGTAGGAGCCCCGGCCAGCCCCACAACCCGCCGGCCAGCGGTGAGATTGTAGGACGACGGCCAAAGGATTGCAATGGCTAGGCCATCACTAAAGGACAGAGGGGTTAGGGAAAAGGGTCCTGTATGAAGTGTGGGAGGAGTCGGCAGGGTTGGCGGTCCTACCACACCCCGAAGAA
>NC_090729.1:88221587-88231587 GCF_036898095.1 Palaemon carinicauda
TATTATTATTATTATTATTATAATTACTATCATTATTATTATTATTATTATTATTATTATCATTATTATTAATATTATAGTTATAATAATAATTATTATTATTATTATTATTATTATTATTATTATTATTAACTTTAGTATTATTTTTATTATTATTATTCTTATTATTGAATATTATTATTATTAATATCATTATTATTATTATTATTATTATTATTATTATTATTATTATTATTATTATTATTATAATAATGATTATTACTATTATTATCATTATTATCATTATTATTAATAATATTATTATTATTATTATTATTAACACTATCATTCGAGGCACAAACACCCTGTTAATAACTTTGGTGACGTAGTTCACGAACCATCACTCTTAATGCAAAAAATCTGTACTCTGTCCAGACGACTGAAAACTCCACATGTGAAATAAAAGTAATCTAATGGCCTACTCTAGCTTTGTCAGGTCTAAGGTCACCTACACTCTTAGGTTCTGTTTTGGCTCCGTCCCAAGGACCCCAGTGAGATGCTGGACAGGAATCTTACGTCAAGTAATTATTAAGACAATGGCAATGGAAAGGAGCAGTGTTCTAATGTAAAGTTACTTTTAAAGATATAGATCTTCACCTTCGAAGCATAGATTAAATACTAAGTCACTTGGTAACACACTATTACTTAGACTTACTTATTCCTTCTAATATATTGGGTATACTGTCCCTAGATTATATATTTATAATGTACATACTCAAATAAATGATGGAGTAAAAATACGAAGCTGTAATTAATATAATCTTGCTTTATTACACAAATTTACATTAAAGAAAAGTACATCTTAACATCAAGTGAAAAGGATAAAAACAAACACAAAATGTGATAAAGAAAATGCAAAATAATAAAAAAGTATAGTTACTTAGAATTGTGGTCTTCTGCAATGATTAACAATAGAGATAGAGATTGCGCCGGATACGTGCTAGCCTCGAAAGCAAAAATGATATGTAAAAAGCTGTACATACAATCCCAGCGCACACAACCCAAAATATGTAACAGCCAGCCAAACCTAAATCAAGTAAAAATTAGTCTAAGCTAAATTGGGGAAAAACTAGTGGTTATGTATTTGACCTGCCCTCCTTACAGAAAACAGCCCTTGTCCTCAAATGGCTGTGGATTGATTTGCCGTTGACTTAATAGTTTGCACGGTTTGCACCCTTGACTGGCCCACGATTGTGTTAGATAGGGTCTCCCAGGCTCGTCTCCTTCCATATCTCCAGCCATCAGGTCCTAGTGTGAGTCGACTTGGGGGGGGGGGGGGGGGGGGGGGGAGGGGGGTGTTTGAGCCAGAGGTGCACAGATTCACTGAAAAGGTCGGTCAGCCGGTCACAACTATGGCTCTTGAACGAATGGGGCCACGCTTAGGTCGCGTGGGTTCGCCTATCTTCACCTTACAAAATAGGTGACGGTCATGATGCGAAAATAACCTAGTGGAGGTGCCCTATCACGACTTTAGGACAGGGCAATATATTGTTGTAAGGAGTAAATACGAGGCTGCTCTAAGGGAATATACATATACAATAATCCTATCTATTATGGCTTTGCTAAAAATTAATAACCTAATTCAGCAATTAGCAATGAGCTGGTATGATGGGCATAAATCTTGAAATTAACAAACCTTAATTGGAACTGAGATATAAAAGTTGCATTCAAGTCAGCAGTATTAAAATTATATTAAAAACCAGTTTAATAATTTTTATCAACACACGTAATTTGAGGAAATAACCACCGTACGCCGGGGTAAGGCTTTTGCTGTGCGTGTCTACGCTGGGACGTCATGAACATAGCATATGCTATTATCAACAAGTTTAATTGGTTTAAAGTAGTTCTCAGGATGTTTCGGTATAGAAGACATAAAGTAAGTGTGGGAGAAAAAGTTTAAGGGATAACTACAATGGCAAAAATAAGAGTGAAAAAAAAAAATTCTTCACAGGACGGAGCCGAAGCAGAGCCTAAGAGTGTAGATGACCTTAGACCTGTCAAAGCTAGAGTGGTCCATAAAATTACTTTTATTTCACATGTGGAGTTTTCAAGCCTTTGGACAGAGTACATTTCTTTTGCATTTAGAGTGAGGATTCAGGAACTACATCATCAAAGTTATTAACAGGGTGTTTGTGCCTTGTGATAGCGCTCCTTTTCTTCCCCTGCTGATCTTGGCCTTGACGTAGGTAGACTTTCCCGGAACAACAAGTTCCCACTCAACAATTAGATAAAAACACAAAGTTTCTCCACACAAGTCGTCCTTCGAACCGGATCTTTTACCTTTGACTTATGAGGCATTAATGTAATTAATCAACTTGATTAGGCATACAGCACCTTGCTATATCACTTAAATCCACACGCACCAGCCATTTTGTTGAATATGTAAAGCCCTGACTTTAATTGGGAAGAGAGATTTCTAGCCATTATGATCTTTATTTATCGACCACTAGTTTAAGGAACGAACTGCGTAACCAGGTTAATTTGTTCCTTGAATGTTCTCTACAATTTTTTGTAGGACCTTATTCTTGTTTTGAATCCGTTCACTTACGTGTCATGACAGGTTTCGCCTATAACCAGAGTTCTAAGTTGCTTGAACAAAGATTTTTGTGTTGTTCAGACGTCAGTGTTTGCTGCTCAATGAGGGCACCACTCGTTCTGTCAAAAAATTTTGTACTTTAACAACTAATTTGTAACATTTTGTACTTTGGTCTACCCTCCTTTGTGTCATTTACTTTCTGTAACTTTTCCAACTAACGTTCCTGGTATACCTAGCACATGTCCTTGTCCTACAGACAAATTAGTGCACCGTAATTTTAAGGTTTCTTACGAGTTGTGTAGAAACTTAATTTCACCTGGTCCGTTTCATTCCACGTGCTTGTTCTGAGATGGCGGACCTTGCTTACAATCTAAACTAAAGGGTTCTTACTTTTTGTTAACCGTATGTAACTTACTGAATATTGTTCCATTAATTAACTATGTAGTTTCATTTGTAACTTCATCATTCAACACTTACAAGCGTGATATCGATTTAAGCTTTATCCTCTGGGTGGGAAAACTTTTGTGTTAGTCCTCTGCGTGAGGAAAATTGTGCTATCCTTTTCGTAAGGAGATTTGTGTTTATCCTGCGTGTGAGGAAATTTTGTGTATGTCCTGTGTGCAAGGAGATTTAACTTCGTCCCCTGCATGGGGAAAATTAGTGTATCCTTTGCGTAAGGAAACTTAGTCTAGCCTAAAGAAGAGGCAACATTTGTCCTCCGTGTGAGGAGATTTTTGTGTTACTCCGCGTGAGGGAATATATTGATCTTTGTCCGTTTGTGAGTGTAGATTAATTTGTTCTTTTCATAAGATTTTTTTTTTTCGTCCTTCTAGTGAGGATATTTTGTTTTACCTCCGCATGAGGGAAATTTTATCTCTTTTTAGCCTCTACGAGAGTGCACTTTAACAGTTAAGTTGTTGCCTCGTGCGCCCGTTTATTTTCTAATTGTTCGGCGGTCGCCTCAGGGCGCCCACAACTGTGAAACCGTCACAATAACAGTGTCAGCCTCGACACATAATTTTAACTTTTAACTTAAATCTTTACTACAATAACCCCATGCACTTTCCGACATGTTTTGCTTCTCGTAAGTAATCTAACTTAGATATTTATTGCCACGGCTGTATATAATTCAGTAGTAAATTTGGATTGACAGGCAATTAGTGCAAGAGTAGAGAGTTGGGATGGACCATGACTTTCGGAATCACGGGTATTGAGTGGGTAAACACGCTTAACTAATTCAAGAGATGCCTTCTGTTTACTCCCCGTATTCTTTAAATAGCATTTTTGAATAATGTATATATCAAAGTAGCTATCGTATAAATGTTTCTGGGTTCCAGATTTCTGTAGTAATGATCGTATTAGTACTAGCCACTGGGATTCAATGGTATTGGTGTACAAACTGGGATCGTTTAGACTCACAAAGTTAATGCTATAATTAACAGAGCAGAGTCGAATAAATTTATCGTCGATATTACCATAGGCCTTCTAACAGTCTGAAATTATTGTATTTTTGGGATAGACGAACTCTAAAAATATGGGGAGCAACGTCTTTTCCGAACAATCCTCGACAATCCTGAAAAAAGTCTCACGTGTTCCCAGTCAATCCCGCCGAACCCCCATTTGCTATCGACCTTGGTGCCAACATTATATTTCCTCTTTCCGAATTTACTTTCGTCTATCTCACCGATATGTTCCAATCTGCCAATCTTTTTGCTGTCCATCATTAAAATGTCCACACGCACACACGTCGTGGCAGAAGTTGTACCTAGCGAATGGGAGACAAACTTTTTGCACATGGGGCGAATCAAGTTTTGGGGAAAACCATATACAAAACTTGCTAAAATAACAAACATCTTTGCATGATAGCTTTGAGGGTGAACAAAAGCTATCATGATTACTGGCAATCTTCTTACAGCAATACCTGTTCGAACAACGCCACAAAAAACCTAGATTTACCATTATTCACTGATTTTCCATCATACATATATTGCATATCATCAATATGACATATTACACAAATGCCTGTCAAATCCCCCAACAGTCCCATTTTATACAAATACAATGTAAATTTATAACTTTTTGTAAAACTCATGGATTGGATAAAAAAAAAAAAGCTCTCCGGCAATTTCCCAGGTCAAGTGGGGTCTAACTGGGTCTTTTTAAATTGCTGCGACCACCGAAAAATTTTATATTCTGCCACTAAAGCCCTATTGAATTGATCAAAACGTGGTCTACAAGGAATTCTATGAAATATGGGAGTGACAATCTGCGTGGCAGGGTAAAGAGCTCGATCAACTTATAAATTTCCTGATAAATTAGATGGTTTTCAAAATCATTGTACATCGATCTGGTAAGTACTTACCCGGGGTATTTAAAACCTTTTGAACAGTGATTCTTCTATACAAGTTTCTGATAAAGTTGAAAATAATGTGGCTGCTATCATACATACATCCTTATATATATATATATATATATATATATATATATATATATATATATATATATATATATATATATATATATATATATATATATATATATATATATATATATGTATATATATATATATATATATATATATATATATATATATATATATTATATATATATATATATATATATATATATATATATACTGTATATGCGTGGGTGGCAGCGTGTGTCTGTGTGTATAAGTTACCTGGCATAATATCACATTCTATAATATGGCTGATATAAGTTACATAGGAAAATATTACACTATTATTTCTCAAAAGACAAAAAAAAAAAAAAAAAAAAAAAAACACAAATTATTGTAATCATGCTTGTTTAAGATTACTTATAATGTTATGTGTTTTTTTGTAAGAATCTTACTATTCTTACCTTTCGAAGTGTTCCATTAGATTACATTTGTATCTGCCTGGCTTCGTAGAGATTATACCAATCTTCCAAGAGATCACACTAGCAAACATACTGCTCCCTCATTGTAAAACCAGACAAAATATCACTGCTGTATGTTTGTATATTATAATATGAACAGTATTATTATTATTATTATTATTATTATTATTATTATTATTATTATTATTATTATTATTATTATTATTATCATTATTATTATTATTATTATTATTATTATTATTATTATTATTATTATTATTACTGAGAACAGTCTATAAACATTTATTTCATTATGAATGCGTTTAAGCCTAGTACAGACTATGATTCATGTATCAGCGTTGTGAAGCAGTTGTGGTGTTGAAAAAACTTACTTGTGGCCAAACTGTACTGCAACACTACTCGCTTGTTTTCCCCTGCTAGCTCCCGTAATACAAGGTTCCCAATGGCGTTTACGAAAGTAACATTTTGTTACTTTTTAATTTATAAGATGCTGAGGAAAAAATATATGAAATTGAAATTTTGAGAAAATAATTGTACTTTTTATTGAGAAAATTACCAATTTTGTTACGTTTTTCATCTGAATACATAAACAAGTTCTTATTTCCATAAAAGTCTATTTTCAACCTAGTTGTAACCGCATGTAAGGAAGTTAATGAAAAGTACCAATGGAAATAAACGAGGAAAAATGCACAAAACAAATTTAGCTTTTATATCAAGTTATAAAAAATATTACTTTTCCTGTACCATAAAGTTTACAACGGTTAGTCAAGGTTGAAGGCGAGCAATGGTCTAGAGCTGGAGGTAATATTTGAATTGATTGGTTTTGGACTGAAGTCAAGTTGAGTTTCACTGATATGTCTATGGCATCTCTTCAGTCCAGATTTAATTTGTTTTCATTGGATAGGGGTGGTGAAATCAGACCTAAGATTAGATATAAATACATAAAGTATGCACACATTGAGATGTTTTTAGTTTCCTCATTACCTAATTCTTATATATATATATATATATATATATATATATATATATATATATATATATATATATATATATATATATATATATATATATATATATATATATATATATATATATGAGAGAGAGAGAAAATTAGGTACCAGAAATGTTATTTTTTGTTGCCTGATATTACATTTTCTGTCAAAAAGAGGTGTATGCCGATGCTCTACCAGGAGAAACTACTGTTATTATTAACAAAATTAATAAAATTGCTATTATTATATCAATAAAATAATTAATATTCAAAATGTTACTATTATTATGATTAAAATTAGTATTAAAATAAAATGAAGTGTTGGTCATTGTCCACTCAATAGAAGACACAGTTTAGCCATTGTTGCTGGAGAGCTGAGCAAACGTCTTACCACTTTGAACGTTGACGCAACACTGAGCACTGCAGCAGGAATCGAGCCGGCCCATCAACACGTTGGTGATATGGTTTCATGTTGAAAAAGTCGTTTTTCAATGCATTCATTCAATACTGTGCACATCATGAATCATAGTCTGTACTGGGCCTAACTCATCACAACTTTAATGAAGCAGTCGTGAAGCAGTTACCCATCAACTCACACAGATCACAAAGGCCTGCACCTTGCTGCACTTCATTCCTATTTGGGAAAAAGAATTTCACTACTTGCATGGTCATGCTAAGTTTCTACTCTTCATCATATGTTCCTTCTCTAGAACATTGTGTGACAGTGCAATGGCTTGATCGTTACCTATTGTCTTCACACTTCATCCTTTAAACATTTTAGTTGGCTAGTCTACTCATACTTTTTTATGCATCTTTTTGTATTTCTCCCTCCTAAAGGTCCTTCTACCAGTGCACCAGCCAAAGAGAAAATTGCTTCGCGAGTGCATACAAACAGGTTAAAACACCTGCCCGTAATATCTCAGACTGTCAACACTATGTGGTAACAACTGGTGGTTCTAACTTCCAATTTCCTAATTACGAGGTTTTCCAGTATTTGAACGATGCCATGAAGAATGACAAGTACACCTTTAAATACATGTATAAGGATGAACTTGGTTTAGTAAGTATCTCTGCGTGTCCGTTAATGTATTAAAACTTCATATGTCATCCTTGTAGCCCACAGAGCTTTGTAAAATTTAACTAATTTCAATGTTAATATTTTAGAAATTTTGATATATGATACTGATAACTATCACTGCATCAGGGTGTTTAGAATAGTGGTAATATGTGATGCGTCTTTTTATCTGTTCGTGGAAACTGCAATAATAATGTTACAATGTTATATGATGGATGGAAAAACTTAATAACAGATATCTTTTACCAGGTTAGCACTATTGCAAGATCCACCCATCTATATAGAGTTCATACTTGTTCTAACCTAATACCGCTGTTTAGAATTGATGCATGCTATATAATAATCCATAGATATCCTACCAATAGATGCCCCATGAACCGATGGCAGCTATAATGCAGCGGAACTTAGCAAGGTTACTCAGTACAAATTCAGTTCTCACCATTGCTCATTGTTAGTTTGCTGCGGTTTTGTGCTGTCTTTGGCTTCGCCAACAAACATACAGTGTAGTCAAGACAACTAGTGATATATTCAAGAGTAAACACACAGATGTGCAAACTCACACAAACTTTCACATTTTATATATATATATATATGCATATATATATATATATATATATATATATATATATATGCATATATATATATATATATATATATATATATATATATATATATATGTATATATATGCATATATATATATACATACATATATATACATATACATATATATATATATATATATATATATATATATATATATATATATATATACATATAAATATATATATGCATATATATGTTTGTATGTATATATATACATATATATATGTATATATATATATATATATATATATATATATATATATATATATATATATATATATATATATGTGTGTGTGTGTGTGTGTGTGTGTGTATGCCCCCTGTGGCCGTAAGGGAATAAAAGCAATTAGAATAGCGCCAACGTATCCTTGCGTGTCGTAAGAGGCGACTAAAAGTCACGGACGAGGGGACTGGGAACCCCCTCTTCTCTATCATAGTCCTGTGAGACATCAAAGAAGTGGAGCTGTGGGGAGAGTGACTGCTCGCCGCACTCTAGTTTTGGGGTGTTTGAATTTGCATGGATGTAGTACGATAGAGAGTAGATCTGAAATTGGAAGCGTGTTTAGGAATAGAAGGATGGATATACTGGCTTTGTGTGAGACAAAGATAAATGGGAAAGGGGAAGTGATGTTTGGTGAAATGTCTGGTAGAGTGTCTGGGATTGAAAGGGGAAGAGCAAGAAAAGGTGTGACTTTATTGCTGAGTGGATGGATGACAGGTAAAGTAGTGGAATGGAAGGAGAAATCATCTAGGTTAATATGGGTAAGGGTTAGGGTGGGTAGGGAATGTTGGACTTTTGTCAGTGCGTATGGGCCAGGTTGTGAGAAAAGTGAAGAAGAGCATAATGAGTTCTGGAATGAATTACCTACGTGTGTAGAAGGACTGGGTAGAAGGAATTAAGTAGTTGTCAAGGGTGACTTAAATGCTAGAGTGGGCGCTAGAGAGGTGGAAGGTGTCATTGGGAAGTATAGCGTACCAGGTGAAAATGAGAGTGGTGAGAGATTGGTAGATATGTGTATTGAGCAAGAGATGGTGATAATTTCTAGCTTTTTCGAAAAGAAAGATAAAAACAAGTATACATGGGTAAGAGTGGCAAATGGAAGAGTGGTAGGAAGGGTGTTAATGGATTATGTGTTGATAACTAAAAGAATGTTTGGAAGATTGAAAGACGTGCACGTGTTTAGGAGCATGGCTAACGGTATGTCTGATAATTTTTTGGTGGAAGGAAAATTAGTTGTAGCAAAAGAGTGGGGGAATAGAATAGGTGGATGTAAAAGGGAGCTAGTGAGGGTTGAAGAGCTAATAAAACCGAGGGTAAAAAATTAATATCAAGAGAGGTTGAAAATGGCATATGGCGAAGTAAAAGAAAGAGAAATAGGTAATTTAGAGGAGGAATGGAAGTTAGTAAAAGAAAATTTTGTTGCGATTGCAAGTGATGTGTGTGGCAAGAAGTTTGTTGAAGGCAGCATGAGGAAGAGCTGTGACTGGTGGAATGAAGGATTGAAGGTAAAAGTGGAAGAGAAAGAGAGGGCTTTTGAAGAATGGCTGCAGATTAATAGTGTAGAGAAGTATGAAAGATATAGAGAGAAAAATGTGGAAGTAAAGTGCAAGGTACGTGAGGCAAAGAGGGCAGCTGACCTGAGGTGGGGTCAGGGATTGGGTCATTCATATGAAGAGAATAAGAAGAAGTTTAGGAAAGAAGTGAAGAGAGTAAGGAAGCCGGGTTCAAGAATTGAAGAGACAGTGAAAGATGGAAATGGAAGATTGTTAAAAGGAGAGGAGGCAAGGAAAAGGTAGGCGGAATATTTTGAAAGTTTGCTGAATGTTGAGGATAATAGGGAGGCAGATATAATTGCTGTTGCAGGTGTTGAGATG
>NC_090729.1:88401809-88444309 GCF_036898095.1 Palaemon carinicauda
ATTATTATTATTATTTTTATTATTATTATTATTATTATTATTATTATTATTATTATTATTATTATTATTATAATTTTTAAATATTATTATAATTAATTTTATTACTATTCTTCTTCTTCTTATTATTATTATTATTATTATTATTATTATTATTATTATTATTATTATTATTATTATTGTTATTATTATTATTATTATTATTATTATTATTATTATTACCTCCCTCTCAAAACATAAAAAAGGAGTAATTCTATTTCTAGAAATTTCATGTGCTTTCTAACCACGTGGAAAATATAAGAATTTTGTAACCTCTCGTAAACATGTCGTAATACCTTGTGTGTGATACAGCATACCTAAAACGAGTTTACGTAAGGCTTCTTAACAAAATACATGAAATAAAATAAGTTAATTTTTAAAGATAAGGTAAATTCACATACACTGATTTAGATGAAAAATACAATTAAATGAACGACGAAAGTCTTGTGTAATTTACATGCAATTACTTAAATTTACACGAGAGGAACTCACCTTACGAGCTGGCTATACATCTTGTTGCATATGAATATTTCTCTTAATTTATCAATTTTATTTTGTGAGATATTTTTCTATAATTCTTCCTTATTGCATTATTTAATTTTGAATTACAATGTGATTGTTTATGTTTTTGTAACTGATACTTATTTTCCGAAGGCTATCTGGAATTTTTGTGATTGACTTAACGAGAGAATAAAGCGGAGTTGGACTGAGAGGCGTGTTTTCTTTGGATCCCTTCAGTTTTCTTACCTTTTAAAGTCTTCTGTCTTTGCTCACTCCCATTGTTGCTGTCTGAGTGGAGCGAATATATGGTGCCCAGACCCAGGACATCAATTTGGATACTGCTGCTGATTCCCATCTTCATTTAGTAAGGCAGAATGAAGGAAGGAAAATTAAAGAAAAGCCATGCTGCCGCCCATGGATGGGCCACTCGATCTTCAAAAGCATAGAAGGCATTGTCGGACGCCCATGATGTAGCCAAAGTGGGGTTGAAAGACACAGTTGACGAATTCGACAGACGCCTGGCCACCTTGGATGATGCTCAGTCAAGGTTGGAACTAGAAATTAGTGATTCAACAGAATTTGAAGAGGATATTGAGTGTGCAGATCAGTTTCGGAGAGAAGTTAGAGCTCCTAGGATAAAGGCTACTCAAAGGTTAGTTGACATGGCTAAAGATGAAAGTCCCCCTAGTCCTGGTGGAAGCTGTTTTGCTTCTGATGAATCTTCGTACACTGTTAATGTGAGATTGCCGAAACTAGATTTACCTAAATTCAGTGGTGTTTTAACTGAATGACAATCATTCTGGGATAGGTTTGTTGCTTTAGTAGAGGAGAGTGATATTCCTACTATAAGTAAATTCTGTTATTTGCAATCACTGTTAGAAGGAGAAGCAAGGGGAGTGATTCAGGGATTATCCCAGACGAGTATTAATTACCCTATTGCTTGTAGCATGTTAAAGGAGAGGTTTGGTAAACAAGAACGTATAGTTTTTGCACATATTCAGGCTCTATTAGGTGTTGTATTGCCTGCTAAGGTTTGTGCGGGTAGCTCCAAGTATACATCCTCCTTGTGGAAATTGCAAGATGAAGTTTTAACCCATGTATGTAGCTTAGAAGGTTTAGGAGTAGATGGTAAACAGTATGGGGTTTTTATGACACCTGCTATTTTGTCTTGGCTACCCAGCAACAACCTTTTGGAATGGTCTAGGGAAGGTTCCGTAAATGAAACGGATCTTTCCCGGTTATTGAAATTTTTACAGCGGGAAATAGAACGTTGAAAGCGGTCAGACACCTATAAAGGTATTAATGCAGGAAAGTCAGATAATTTTGAATCAGAAAGGAGAGGTAAATTTTAAGGTAAACTTTAGAGTTCA
Source organism: Palaemon carinicauda (assembly GCF_036898095.1). Taxonomy (NCBI): domain Eukaryota; kingdom Metazoa; phylum Arthropoda; class Malacostraca; order Decapoda; family Palaemonidae; genus Palaemon; species Palaemon carinicauda. The sequence continues at coordinate 88,403,717 of NC_090729.1, forward strand.
GCATCAGCCCTTCAAACTTCTTCCAAAGTAGGTGTAGGCCTATATAGGCATAGGCTTCTGTGTATGTTCTGTAATACAGGTTACAAAAGTGAAAACTGTAATGCTATTATGAAGCTCTCTCTGGCTGACCGGGAAGAGGCTATTAGGTCTGCTAAGTTGTGTTTCAGATATTTGGGAAAGGGTCACTTTTCAAGGGGGGGGGGGGGGGGGGGGCTCAGGAAAATGTGTGAAATGTAAATAAAGGCATAATCTTTTGTACTGCACTGGTATTAAATCTGATGCAGTTGAGAGTAATTCTGCTGGTCAAAATGTAGGCATGAGTAGTTCTTCTGTTACTATTCCTACCAAAAAAGTCGCTCATTGTGGTGTAACTCATTGTGAATTTAACCCAGATAATAATATCTTGTCTAAAACATGTTGTGTGTTGCAGATGGCAAAGGTCAAGGTTTGGGGTAAGAAGGGCATGTGCCAAGCTATTGTACTCTTTGATACTGGGTCAGACAGATCTTATGTTTCTGGAAAATTTGTGAAGAGTCCAACCTACATGGGTTGCTAATGAATGTATATCATATTCATCATTTGGAGGTGGTAAGGCCACCAAAGGTAATCACTGTAATGTATATGATTTAAATTAGATTGATATTAAAGGGGAGAATCATTTCTTATTTGCATCTGAAATGCCGGATATATGTGCCCTTTGGTCCATCATAGTGGCTCTGCTGTAATTGTTAACCCTTTTTCTTCTCTTCAGTTGACAGATGATTATATGAATAGCTGTTATGTCAATATTGACATTTTAGTAGGTTTAGATGCTTATTGGAAGTTCATGTTACCTAAATTATTTGTACAATATGGAAACTCATTGCCGAAGACTCTTTATTTGGGTGGATTTTATCTGATTCTTGTAATGAATCTTTTGATAAGGAAAAAGTAAATTCTCAACTGTGTATCAATATTTTTTCCTGAATCTGCTTTGAATAACTTTAAGGATTTAGAATCTGTGGGTATTTATACTAAAGAGGCAATTTCTTATGATAGCTCATCAAGTTTTGTAATGAGAACATTTTCTGAAACGGTAAAATTTAATGCTGAGAGGTATGAGGTACCTTTACCTTAGAAAAGTGATGTTGCTAAACAAAGGTTGCAAAACAATGAAAAACTGACCATGAAAAGGTTGAATAATTTGAACATAAAACTTGATAAAAACCCTGATCTAAGGAGAAGATATGATGAGGTTTTTAAAGAGTACGAGAGAGATTGGATTATAGAGGAAGTTCCTGCCTCTGAAGTAGTTACATGTTATTCTTTATATTTTTGGACTCAGGCCATATCGTCCTGATGGAAGGTTCCTATAAGTACCTTCCTAGGGTATAATTGACTACAGTGGTATTCCTAGAGAATTTACCTTTAGGTCTGCAGAATTCTAACTCCTGACGCGAATATCCTTAAAATTTCTCTCAAGGATATCACATAATATCAGGGGATGTATATCTTGATACGACACATAGCAATCTTCACCCACAATAGCGTTTAGGCTTCGAAGGGGAAAGTGGCAAAAATAGAAGGGGAGCCGTTGTCAAGATACCCTTCCTCCGTTACTACCTTGAGTATCTAGATGGCGCCATTACTGCTGCCATGTTTTATTCCTGTAAGTGTAGTGCTACAACCTCGGGATTTTCCTTTTCGCTCTCGTGTTTACGCTTATCTCGTTGGATTTATCATGCAATCTCCAGCCTCTTCTGCCTCTGGAAAGTTAAGTATTTGATCTTTACATTGTATAAATTTTAGCTCTTGTCTCACAGTGAAATTAGGTTAAATTAAGTGAGAGAGCTTTTGCCTAAACCGGAGGCGTTAAGGGCGCTGTGGCTCGTTACGCATGAGTTATTTAGTTAGCCTGAACGACCCTCATGGTATAAATAGCATGAATATCTAATAACTATTCAGTCTTCATTGCTAGGAGTTAATTACATTATGCCTATTTTATTCATAATAGTTTTGGTGATTTAGGTAACCAAACCTTGCTTGTGCTAGGCTTCCTAGCCTAGGTGTTTTAGTTTACTTTCATGCATGATAAAATAGACATTCCTAGTGTTATTACAATTAAATAAAGCTATTTAGGCAATTTATATGCGTAAGATACATTGTTTGCATATAAATTTTCCTCTTTTGAGATCGTATACGAGAGAGTTTCGGCGATTAAGGTAGTCAAATCTTACCCGCCTCTAAGCTACTAGCCTAGTGGCTTTAGTATACATTCGTTCATGTTCCCCGGTTACCCTCGTGTATCGTTTTATCAATTCAGGCGGAGATAGATATCTCCTAGAATTATCATATAAACCGATACTCGTCTCCAGTGGAGATTTAAGAGTAATCCCTCCTTCCCTCTGAGTGTAGCCCTATGCTACAACCCTAGTTGATCGTGCCTCAAGTTTTCATTCAGGCATGACTAGGCTAGGGTTTTCTGTCCCTTCCCTTAGCTGGAGATAGCAGGTTTTTGGGTTTTGGTCAGAACCTCAGAGTATATAGTCTTGTGACGGCAGTCGGCCGGCAGGGTGAATAGTCATTCCCTTGTCAGACTAGGCTGCCGGCATAGGAGGCTAGACCTCTCTAGGCCGGACCTGAAGTGGTTGTATGATGCCGCCACCTTCTCCCTGTGGTCTAGTAGACTAGTCCTGTGCTCGCAGACCCTAGGCTGAAGAATAGATATTCTTTTGCTGCCTAGGATGGCGCCGGCACTGGAACTCTGTTTCTCTCTTGTTGAGAGGAGGCAGCAAGCTTGCTGCTGGCCCCTTAACTGTATTGGCACAGCTGGAGAATAGATATTCTCCTGCCGCCTAGAATGGCACCGATGCTGAAACAGAGTTTCTTAAAGGTGTGGATGGACCGGCAACCTTGCCGGCCCCTTTCACACCTCATAAAGGACCCTTTTCCCCCCGCCACTCTGTGCTTTAGTGATGGCCTAGCCATCGCAACCCTTTGGCTGTCGTCCTATAATCTCACCGCTTGCCGGCAGGTTGTAGGGCCGGCGGGGGCTCCTACTTGTAGTAGCTTTGTCGCTCAGCTTTCCCTTATGGACGCAAGGCTCCAGGAAAGGCTGTGCCGGGTGGGCCAGCTGCCGGCAGGAAACCCCTTTACTGTAGAGTGTTCTTTAGTCCTCTCTTGGACTGCCATTCACATACCAGTGGCCGGCAGAGACCGGCAATGGTTTGTGTTTGGGTGGAAGCCTGAATGATACATTCTCCCCTTCCATTTGAGCCCTCATTCTGGAGGAAAGCAGTAAGACTGAGCACTTACATCCTTATTTACTGTTGATACGCATTCAATAAGGCACCCTTCACTCTTTGCTTTCTCTCTCTCTATCTGCTGGTGCCGCCGGGTACTAACCTAGCCGGCAGTTGCCGGCCAGGTTGATGCTGACGACCACTACCCCAGCCGGCAAGGCTCCGGCTGGACTAGTGCGCCGGCAACTGGCGAGACGCCGGTAATCGGCGAGCTGCCGGCAGACTGCGGCCGGGTTGATGCTGCCGGCCACTACCCCAGCCAGCAAGGCGCCGGCTGGACTAGTGCACTGGCAGCCAGCGAGCCGCCAGCAGTGTTAACTTGGCCGGCGGGTGCCAGACGGGTTGATGCTGCCGGCCACCACCCCAGCCGGCAAGACGCCGGCTGGACTGTGCCACCAGGTGCTAGCCTTGCCAGCAACATGCCGGCTAGAACTACAGTATATGGCTATACAGTAGCCAGTATATTTGTAGTATAGATCATACTGCAGACAAAAACTATAGCATTAATTATACAGTAGTTATTTTTCTAAATTAACCTGTGTATCCATGCACAGTCTATTGTTGAGACCATATTATATAGGGAAAGAAAAGATTTCTTTCCATATACTGATAGATGATCAGTTAAAAATTACCCTCATTATTATAACCATGGAAAGTCAGTGTTAAGTTATACTTATCTATCCTTACAGGTTAGAACTCTTCCATTGGGTTTCATGAATAGGAAAACTCTAGGTTTTACTTTTGGGGGAGGTCACAGCAATTGGCTGGACAGGAAACACAAGTATGTCTTTCCTAATTCTTTTTTAGCTTGTCTATCCCAAGCTATATGCAGTAAATATGCAAAAATATTAATATTGATATTTATTTTATCAGGTGAGATTAACTACCCCATACTCATTTAGTTTTCCTCTCTTTACAGGAGGACCACCCTAAGTACCTGCGAGTCTTTTGCAACGTAAGGAGCAAGGACTTCTGCGGCCATGTAGAGGGCAGGGCGCACTCTCTCTGTTCCATGTACAAGGGACCTCTAAAGTACTGGGACCGTCAGGACTACAATGTATGCAAATCCTTGGTTACTGAGGGTTTTGATGACCCCAAGACAGCAGAGTCAAGGGATGCAGCACGGAGTAAGCGGCACACATGGGTTCGTGGTTTTCAGAAGAATGCCACGGGGCCTTACCTTCCGAATGAACGGATGCGAGCCTATCTGTTCCCTAAGGCAACTGTGGATGCCCTTACACCACAGCCTCAACCTAAGATCCTTTGCGTCCAGATTTCCGTAGATATAGATGTCTCTAACGCGATGAAGGACATCCACCTAGATGAGAGGAAGTCAGAGATGTCGGAGGACACCGAGAAAGGCCTTCTTGTGGAGGGTCTGGAAGAGGAGTCTACCTTGGCTCCTGAGACTGAAGAGGATGATGTCGAATCAGAGTCCGTTTTGTCGGTTCCGGCCCCAAAACCAGTGCTCCTCCATCTGACGAAATGGGGAAAGCCTTGGCTAGTCTCATGACGATGATGGAGAGTCTTTGTAAGCAAAACGAAGAAAGGGACGCTGATCTGAGGAGAAGAATGGACCATCTCGCATCGTCCCGTGGGTCTCAGAAGAGACTCAATGTGAAGGATCTTCCTTCTTGTTCTGAAGTGAACCCTTGAAGGCATGCAGAGTACAGGCCAAATACAACCGGAAAGATCTTCATTTCAGAGAAGCTGGGAGCCGTCCTCATTGAGGATGTCGACTTTTGGCCCAGCTTTGAGGCTTACCCAGACTGCTTCGTCTGTCTGAAGGCGGAACCTGTGTCCAAGGAGGAGACAGAGCTGAAAGAGGTCATAGTTCTTGACCATGGGAAAGCTCAAGCTTTGATGGCAAGCAGTCTGAAAGACAGGGGCTTCACTGATTTTAAAGTGCCAGCCCTGAGCAAGAAACACCCTTCTTTTCTTGCTCCAGGTAAACTAGTCTTTCCCTTTGCGGAAAAAGGGTTTAAGGCAGTTATGAAGCAGTAAAAGCTGGGAAACCTTGCCCTACACTTGCGGAGTTTAGACCCTTATCCCTAGCTCTGCCTACGGATGACAAAGACTGGAAGGAAATACATCTTACCTTCTCAGTTGGGTAGTTGGATGCGGATATTGCTGGATGCCAGATCAGCGAAAACCTCCCTAAGTTGTCTGACTTTCTCTTGCGTAGGGAGCAAGAGACAAAGGAAAGGCTTGCCGCATCTCTGACCCTCCAGATTACCTTGGAAGCAATAGCAAGCGATAATAGATCCCAAGACATGTTCATGGTCGTGGCCAAATCACATTTGGCAATGCTGGTCAAGGACTTATATGGCTTTGTTAGGGCCAGACGAGCATATAGAGAGTTCGTGTTTGCTTCGGCTGCGGTGAAACATAAACCCAGGAAGCTGCTAGCTTCCAATACCTAGGGAAAGACCTCTTCCCGAGTGAAGTGGTCAAAGAAGTAGTTGACAAGGCTGCCACGGTTAACAGGAATCTTCTCCAAAAGTGGGGCAAGTCGGCAAAGAGAAAGTCTTCCCCGGATGAGGGTCCCCAACCAAAAAGGAAGACGTAGAGACCTAGGTTGCCCTCTCGCCCTGTCAGGAAAAAACAACAACAACTTCCCGCAGTTTCAATGACTGCGGTGCCCCAGATGGTGGCACAACCCCCAACCCCCACCCACCTACCAGATGGTGCCTCAGCAGATGGTGGCTCCTCTAGACACCCCTCGAGAGGAAGAGGGGGTAGGGGAGGACGCAGTCAAGGAGGCAAGTCCTCCGGACAACCGAAGCAATGAGATGCTTCCGGTAAGAGGAAGACTCCAAAGATTTCGGGATCGCTGGACCTTTGATCCCTGGGCATACAGCCTAATCAAGAACGGACTAGGTTGGAGCTGGAGGACAGCTCCACCATCATTTCCTCAATTCTTCTAACGTTCCACCCCCGTCTTGGAAGAATATACCCGAGAACTCTTGAGCAAACTGGTAATAAGGAGGGCAAAGTCCATCAAATTTCAAGGAAGGCTGTTTTGTATTCCCAAGAAGGACTCAGAAAAACTCAGAGTCATTCTGGACTTGTCGCCACTCAACAAGTTCATAGAAAACATCAAGTTCAGGAGGTTAACTCTTCAACACATAAGGACCCTGCTGCCAAAACGGGCGTACACAGTCCTGATAGACATGGCAGATGCCTATTGGCATATTCCAATCAATCGCCCACTCTCCTCCTACCTAGGATTCAGGCTACAGAAGAAGAAATTCGTCTTCAGAGCCATGCCCCTCTGACTAAACATAACCCCAAGGATCTTTACAAAGCTTGCAGATGCAGTCATTCAATAACTATGCCTAGAAGGTGTCCAGGTGGTGGCCTACCTGGACGATTGGCTGGTGTGGGCAGCATCCGAGATGGAATGCATGCAAGTATCCAAAAAAGTGATCCAGTTCCTGGAACATCTAGGATTCAAGATCAACGTCAAAAAGTCTCGATTATCTCCAGCTCAGGAGTTTCAATGGCTAGGAATACATTGGAACTTAAAGTCACACCGTCTCTCCATTCCATCAGGGAAGAACAGAGAGATAGTGGGACCTGTCAAAAGACTACTGAAATCCGACAGGATATTAAGACTCCAACAGGAGAGAGTACTGGGCTCCCTTCAGTTTGCATCAGTGACAGACCCGGTGCTAAGAGCACAGCTAAAAGATGCATCAGGAGTCTGGAGAAGATATGCATCAAACGCTCGAAGAGATCTAAAAAGACCAATACCGACTCGACTACGATAACTTCTCAAGCCATGATCGAAGGCCAAGAACCTGAAGAGGTCTGTGCCCTTACAACCCTCCACCTTCAGTCATCATTCGTACAGACGCATCAAAGGAAGGATGGGGAGGTCACTTTCACCAACGGAAAGTCCAAGGGACTTAGTCCTCGCTATTCAAGACCTTCCACATCAACGTTTTTTAAGCCATGGCAGTCTTTCTCACGCTGAAGAAACTGTCTCCTTGCCATTCAGTCCACATAAGACTGACTCTGGACAGCGAGGAGGTGATAGTGAGATGTTTGAATCCTCAGGGTTCGAGATCACCCCAAATCAAGCAAGTGATGTTGGCCATCTTCCGCTTAGCGGAAAAGAAGAGATGGCACTTATCAGCAGTTCACCTTCAAGGGTTCCGCATTGTGACGGCGGACGCTCTATCCAGGCTCTCGCCGATAGAGTCAGAATGGTCCCTAGACGCAAGATCATTCTCCTTCATCTTACGTCAAGTCCCAGGACTATAGATCAACCTCTTCGCGACGAGCAACAACAAGAAACTACCTCGTTATGTGGCCCCATACGAGGACCCTCTAGTGGAGGCGGTGGATGTCATGTCCCTCGATTGGAACAGATGGAACTGGATTTACCTGTTCCCTCCCACCAACCTCCTGTTGAAGGTCCTCAACAAGCTGAGATCCTTTCAGGGAACGGCAGCTCTAGTGGCTCCCAAGTGGCCGAAGAGCAATTGGTTCCCTCTAGTATTGGAACTGAAGCCGAGGCTGGTCCCTCTATCGGACACAGTGCTGAGTCAACAAGTACAGAAATTTACTATCTTCGCTTCATCACAGAAAACCTAAAACCTTCATCTCAGGATTTTCTCTACTTAGCAGTTAAAAAAGGGTTTGGGATCTGAAGAGACAGTATAGACTTCTTAGAAGAATATAAGTTTAAGTCTACCAGAAGATAATATGAGTCTTCTTGGAAGAAGTGGGTTGCTTTCGTCAAGGCAAGGAGACCAAAAGAGATCTCAACAGATTTCTGTTTATCCTTCTTTATTCACCTTCATGGACAAGGTTTAGCAGCCAACATGATAACAACGTGTAAGTCAGCCTTGACAAGACCTCTGCTTTACGCCTTCTAAGTAGACTTATCCAATGAAATCTTTAACAAGATCCCTAAGGCTTGTGCTAGACTTAGGCCTGCAGCATCTTCGAAGCCCATTTCATGGTCCTTGGATAAGGTCCTACACTTTGCCTCTACAGTGAACAATGTAGATTGCTCTCTGAAAGACTCAACCCAGAAATTTATATTCTTGTTTGCTCTTGTCTCGGGGGACAGAGTTAGTGTAATAGTGGCCCTTTCTAGAGATGAGTCCATATCCAGTTCACAGAAGCGGGAGAACTGAATCTCTTTCCTGACCCAACATTTCTCGCCAAGAACGAGCTACCTACCACAAGGTGGGGTCCCCGGAGAATCTGCCCTCTGAAGAAAGATGTCTCTGTGTCCAGTAGAGTGTCTAAAGGTCTATCTTCGTAGAACTTCAGACTTCAGGGGAGGACAGCTCTTTAAAGGAGAAACCTCGGGTTCAAACTTATCCCTAAAACAACTAAGGGCGAAGATCCCCTATTTCATTCGCAGAGCGGATCCTGACAGTAAACCCGCAGGTCATGATCCCAGGAAAATTGCTTCGTCATTGAACATTTTCCAATACATGGACTTTGAGCGCCTTCGCTCATATACTGGACGGAAGTCATCCAGAGTATTCTTTAAGCACTACGCGAAGCAAGTGCAAGAGTTGAAACGTTATGTGGTGGCGGCAGGGAGTGTGCTAAAACCTGTCGCTTAGCGCTGCGAGGAACAGTGAATTGATTGGGACTGCTAAAATTGGATGAAGGTGTTGACACTTCACAGTGCAACACGTTAATATAAGTGTCACCAAGGTGGCACTATGGACTGTTCCAGTTATTAAAGTTGAAGAAACATAGAGATAACACTTGTGTTGTGTGTTTTTACACAGTGTGAAGAAAGTCATTCATAGAAATGCATATTAGAACATCTATTAAATTTTCAGTTTTGTGGCACTGACTATTTTTCCCTTTTAGGTGAAATAATTTCTGGTCTTGACTGTATTGTAAATGTTTCTTATTGCATTCATTAGCATTATATTAACACTATGTTATGTATGTTGAATTGCTGAATATTCATTACCAATAAATATTTGATTGGTATTTGCGTCTTATTTCGCCCCAGATTTGAATTGATAAAGATATGCGAGAGTATTATTTAACCCTTAATAATCTGCATATGGACATGTGAACAAAATAGATAACTTTGTTCTAATATGAGTACAACCTTTCTCTGCCTACGCATACATTGTTCCTACACGAGTACAAGCTTTGCCTGGTTTTGCATACAGCAAATCCTGTATGCTCTGGATGCTATGTTGGCTCATATAAACTTTTGTTCGTATCAGAGTACAAACTTTTACTGGCTTCGCATACAGTGGGACCTGTATGCTCTTGATGCTATGTTTGTTCATATGGTATATGCAAACCTCGAGACTCTTTGCTAAGTCTAGTATGACTCTTCCCTGCAGGGGGCAGGAAGCACTAACATACTTCATGATTAGAAGTAATGATATAACGGTAACGACATATGTCTCTATGGTCTGGATGACCAAGGAAATATTGTCCTGAGGTTAAGGCACATTTGGAAAATCCACAGATACAGTACTTTCTAAATAATGCTCAGGATGACATGGCCTGAGCCCAATAAACGGATTTTGAGCGAAGTGAAAAGTCTATTTTTGGGTTAGATAGCCATGTCGTCCTGATGGACCCACCCTCCTTTTTATAGAAAAGACCTTGGCAGGATCCCTCCCAAAACTACTATATCTGTAGCACCTTCCTCAACGCTACAAGGAATAAAACATGGGCGACGATGGCGCCATCTAGATACTCAAGGTAGTAACGGAGGAAGGGTACCTTGATAACGGCTCTCCTTCTATTTTTGCCACTTTCCCTCTCGAAGCGAAAATGCTATTCAGGGTGAAGATTGCTATGTGTCGTATCAAGATATACGTCCCCTGATATTATGCGATATTCTTGAGAGAAATTTTAAGGATATTCGCGCCAGGAGTTAGAATTCTGGAGACCTAAAGGTAAATTCTCTGGGAATATCACTGTAGTCAAATATACCCTAGGAAGCTACTTATAGGAACCTTCCATCAGGATGACATGGCTATATCACCCAAAAATAGATTTTCGCTTCACTCAAAATCCGTTTATTTACCTGACTGACCTATTGTGCGGGAAGGTAGCCTTTCTATCAAGGTTAGGCCTGTGTGTGATACTTCTGCAGTGGGTTGTAATGGTATTTCCCTAAATGACTATCTTGAACGTGGACCTTCTCTAAATCCTGATCTTGTTGGAGTATTGCTAAGATTTAGAAGATGGAAGGTAACCTTGACGGCTGATATTACTAAGGCTCTTCTGTAGATCAAGGTTTGGAGAGATGACCAAGATGTACATAGATTCTTATGGAACTGTGATGATACTGTACGTATTATGAGATTTGTTAGTGTTCCCTTTGGTAATAGGAGCAGCCCATTTTTATTAAATGCTACTATTAAACATCATTAAATAGAACTATTCTTATTTTGAAGTTGTAAAATAAATGAATAATAATTTATATGTTAATGATTGGTTGTCAGGTGCTGACAGTGATGTTGAAGCATATGACAAGTTCAATGAAGCAGGCAAAATTATGGCTGAGGATGGTATGCCATTGTCTAAGTGGAATTCAAATAGTAAAGGTTTAAGGGAGAAATTCCAAGAAATATTTGAGTTATCTGGGAGAGATGAATATGTAAATATTCTTGGTATGCAATGGGGTTTTGAAGAAGATTGTTTTACCTATAATAAATATATTATTGAGTCTCAGTTTGAAGTGATATCTACTGAGAGTAATGCTCTATGTGTCATAGCCAAATGCTTTGACTCTTTTGACTTAATTAGTCCATTTCTTATGCTTGCTAAAAAAATTTCAGGGTATATTGAGACTTAGGCTTATCTGGGATGAAGTTTTGCCTAAAGAGTTGAATTTTAAATTTCAAAATCGTTTGAAGGGTTTTAGGGAACTATACCCTATGAAGATTCAGCAAAGTTATTTTCCTAGCCTGCAATGGAAGGACATAAAGCGACTAGAACTTCATTCCTTTGGGGATGCATCTGAAAGAGGCTTTGGGATCTGTATATCTATGAGTTCCATTAGGAGATAATCTTTTTCAGGTTTCGCTTTTATTGAGTAGAGGTAAAGTAGCCCCTATCAAGATAGATTTATTGCCTCGTTTAGAGTTATTAGGTGCATTACTTTGTGTGCGTTTATTAGTATTTGTCAGGTCTGCGCTATGTCTTTCGGAAGATGTGGACAGATTCAACTGTTATTTTGTCTTGGATAAAGGGAAAGCCTAGTAGATGGAAGACTTTCGTAGCAAATAGGGTCTCTGAAATTCAGATGTTAACCTCACCTAGTTGTTGGCATTATTGTCCATGTAAGGAAAACCCTGCTGATCTCATCTCTAGAGGGATATCTTCAGAGAGACTTGTTATTTCTGATATTTGTTTTTTTTGGTCTACCCAGGCTTGAAGGGAGCTTAACCTAACAGTGTGAATAGGTAGAGGGGTCGTTGAATGATGATGAAAATTGTAATGACACTGCAGTTGCTTGTTTAGCAGCAGAACCCTTTTCCCAAGTTTTTGAATTTTCCAGATGGAGAAGATTTCCTGAAGCTCTCAATACTGTGGCTTGGACTTTGAGATTTATCAAGAATTGCAAACCTCAGTCTACCAAATATTTTGGTCCATTGACTTATGATGAGTTAACTATGGCTAAGACTGAATTATTTCAATAGGTGCAAAGGGAAACATATCCTCAGGAAATCCTAGCTTTAACTCAAGGTAAAAAGCTTAACAAAGGAAGCCCTCTGAATAAGTTAGACCCCTTTTTGAATAGTGGAAGTCTTTTGAGAATTAAGGGTCGTTTAGAATACTCCAATCTGTCCTATAAAAGCAAGCATCCTATTATTCTTCCTGCGAGTCATATAGTGAAGGTGTTGGCCACTTCCAACATGTCCTTTTTAAACATGCTAGTGTATCCACTCTTATGTCTACTTTGAGAAATAGTTATTGGATTGTTAGACTTCGGAGGTTAACTAAGTCTGTTTGTAAAGAATGTGTGCCTTGCCGCAGGCAAGATTCGAAGGCCTGCAGTCAGCCTGTAGCTCCTCTTCTTGAACTAAGAGTCAAATCTGCTCCTCCCTTTACTGTAACTGGTTTAGATTATGCCGGCCCTTTGCATTGTGCCAACATGCCCTCCAAGAAGTTCTCTATTTTACTCTTTACATGTGCTGTTGTACGTTCTGTACATTTAGAGCTAACAGATTGTCTATCTCTAGGGGATTGTCTTCTTGTCATAGGTAGATTTACATCCAGGCATGGTATGTCTTCATCATTTTATTCTGATAATTCAAAAACATTTGTTAGTGCTTCACATGTCTTGCAGCAACATTATGGGCCACTAGCTCCTCAGTGGAAGGTTATTGTGGCCCTTGCTGGTGGGAGCGTTTGATAAGGTCTGTAAAGTCATCTCTGAAGAAAACTCTAGGTACATAATGCCTATCTTGATGTGAGTTAGAAACTACATTGCATGAAGTCGAAGCATGTATTAACCCTAGATCTTTAACCTTTGTGGGTGAAGAACCTGACATTTTTAATCCTTTGACTCCTTCACATTTACTTATTGGTCGTACTGCTGGTTTTCAAATCTGATAATGTTGACGAACATATTTCTTTTGTATCATCCAGAGATTTATGTATGCAGGAATCCAGCCACGAAAGGCAATTGGATAAATTTTGGGAAAAAAGGAGTTCAGAGTATATAAGAAATTTGCCCTGTAGCATTAAAGGTTTTGTGTCTAAATGTAATTTAAAGAAAGGTTCAATGGTGTTAGTTAGTGAGGATGATGTTCCTAGGTTGTCATGGCTACTTGAAGTTATTGTTCTGTTAAAGATGGTCTAATAAGAAGCATTTATGCTAAAACTTCTTAGGGTGTTATCAATAGACCTATACAAAAAAATACACGATCTTGAGATTTCAAGTGTATCTGATTATGATGTTCTTTGCAGTGATATTCATGATAATTCTATGCCAGTACGTGTTTCTGTATTTCTGTAAATTCTAGTGAGGATGCTGATAGAGGTGAATTTAGTACTGCACAACCTGTTGTTGAACCTGTATGGTCATATACAAGTAGGGATCGCGCTGTAAAGGCACCCGTGAAATTAAATTTGTAAGACTGTACCTTCTATGCATTTAATCCTTTATGTACATAGGAGTCTTGGTAAATACTCCTATGGTGGGGATGATGTTGGATATGAATAAACCTCTTAATTTATTTATTTTATTTTGCAAGATATTTTTCTATAATTTCTCATTATTTCATTATTTAATTTGGATATATAATATGAATGTTCAGGTTTTTGTAACTGAGACTTATTTTCTAATAGCTATCTCGAATTTATGTAAGTGACTTAATAAGAGAATAAAGCGGAGTTGGACTGTGAGGCACGATTCGTTTGGATCACTGTAGTTTTCTTTCCTTGTAAAGTAATCTGTCTTTGTTCGCTCCCATTGTTGCTGTCTGAGTGGAGTGGATACATTTCTTAAATGCACAAATGAAATACATGAATAAAATAGTTTCTCTATTCTAGACCAACTTTACAAGAATATATATATATATATATATATATATATATATATATATATATATATATATATATATATATATATATATATATATATATGTATATATATATATATATATATAAAATATATGTATATATATGTATATATATATATATATATATATATATATATATATATATATATATATATATATATATATATATATATATATATATATATATATATATATATATATATATATATATATATATATATATATATATACATATATATAATTGTATATGTGAATATATTTGTATTTGTTTGTTAGTACATGTTCATATAATATAAATATATACATATATATATATATATATATATATATATATATATATATATATATATGTATATATAATATATATATATATATATATATATATATATATATATATATATATATATATATATATATATATATATATATATATATATATATATGGATAAATATCAACACAACATCGTGTTCAAATAGAAAGAAATTTCTACCTCATACTTGGGATCGAACGCTAGCCCCTTCTAATGAAAGGCCATGTCGAAACCAACCATGCCACGAGAGACCATAAAAGAAATCGGAACCTGACGCTACCTAGCTGTCCGATCCCAAGTATGAGGTAGAGATTTATTTCTATTTGAACACGATGTTGTGTTGATATTTATCCATATTGACTCATAAGGGGTAATTTTAATGAATTACTACCAATTGTGTCACGTGGTGGGCCGGGAAATCGGGTAAAACTCGCTGGTAAGAGACTGATGTCTCGCCAAGTAAATCCTCGGACAGCTAGGTAGCGTCAGGTTCCGATTTCTTTTATGGTCTCTCGTGGCATGGTTGGTTTCAACCTGGCCTTTCATTAGAAGGGGCTAGCGTTCGATCCCAAGTATGATGTAGAAATTTATATATATATATATATATATATATATATATATATATATATATATATATATATATATATATATATATATACAGTATATATGTATAAATATAAAGATATATATACATATATATATATATATATAGTATATATATCTATGCTTATATGTACACACGTGTACAGGCTATACATATATATGCATATATATACACATATATTTGCATATAGATAATTATATAAAATTATATATATGCTTACACACATACGTATATATATATAGATATATATATATATATATATATATATATATATATATATATATAGATATATATATATATATATATATACATATATATAATATATATATATATATATATATATATATATATATATATATATATATGTATATATATATATATATATATATATATCTATATATATATATATATATATATATATATACATACTGTATATGCATATATATATATATATATATATATATATATATATATATATATATATATATATATATATAGTTCCTGTGGGTATGTATTTGCTTTTACACCTTAATATATTACTAGTTGTCTTGACTACACTGTACGATTGTGTTTACAGCCAAAGGCAGCACAAAACTGTAGAAAACTAACAATAAGCAGTGGAAAAACTTAATTTCTACCAAGCTACCATGATAAGTTTCCAGGTCATGATGACTGTTGTCTACAGGTTTGCGAGCACGGTTCATGTGGCATCTATGGTACGACACTACCGCTAGAAAGTTATTGGGTTCTTTGACTGGCTAGACAGTACTATATTTGATCAATCTCTCTGGTTATGACTCATTTTTTATTTGTATGCACATATACCGAATAGTGTGGCCTATTCTTTCCACATTCTCCTTTGTCCTCATACACTTGACATTACTGAGACTACCAAAAACTTTTCTTCATTCAAGAGGTTAACACCTGCGCTATAATTGCTCAGTGGTTACTTTCCGTTTGGTAAGGGTAGAAGAGACTTTTCAGCTATGGTAAGCAGCTTTTCTTGGAGACAGACACTCCACAATCAAATCATTGTTCTCTAGCCTTGAAGGGTGCCAAAGCCTCTGTACCATGGTCTTCCACTGTCTTGGGGTAGAGTTCTCTTGCTTGAGAGTACACTCATACACACTTTTTTTATCATGTATCTCTTCCTCTTTTTATTTTTCTATAGTTTATATAAGAAAAATATAATCTAAAGTTGTTACTGTTCTTAAGATATTTCATATTTTATTTTATATTTTTAATTACTTCTCTTGTAGTTTATTTATTTCCTTATTTCCTTTCCTCACTGTGCTATTTTTCCCTGTTGGAACCCCTTTGCTTATAGCATCCTACTTTTCTAACTCGGGTTGTAGCTTAGCAAGTAATGATAATAACAACAAGAATAATAATGATAATCTTCTGTAGCTGAAATTCGTCTGCTATAAAGGAAGTCATGCTCATCTTCATAGAAAGGAACCATCCCCTCAGTTGACTGCTAGCGTACTTCGTATTCTGGGATTAAGAACAACAGTATTAAGTCCCAGATTTTAGATTTTTCTTCTTTCAGTTATCTCATTCATATAAAACATGTTTTAATTAAGTGCCACCACCTGAGTAGTTGCATTTATTATCAGATTGTCTGGTTACTTACCGGCTCGATCGGTGTTGCTAGATTTCATGCAAGTTTGGATCTCCTAATTACCTTCCAAGAGTTAGTTTGATACATTTCCTATCTAATTCATAAATTATATTCAGCTTATTTCAGAGCGGTAGTTAAAAAGTCGAAGGTGGGGGTTGTTTTATTTGATGGAACCTTTTTTGTAACTCTAATTTCATGAATTAAAAGTTCCAATTATTACAATATGAAATACGAAGGAAGGTTAACTTTGTGGCATATAAACTATAGATATGGTAGCATACCTCATTAAAAATTTTCTCTCCGGTTACATGGTGAAGTCCATTTCATTTAGATGTAATAGCATTTAGTTTACTAGCTTAATGTTATTTGAATCCAAACTGAGTGTTTTTTAATTGTTGCTGGTTAGTTCTAACCTTGGCAAGGTTAGACTAGAGGCGGGATTCATTTCGTTAGTCAGCTGTATTAGAGAAGTTTTGTAACCTAGATAACCATGTACCGGTAGTTATTGTTGAAATGATAACCTATTAAGTAGAAAGTACTCTCCCATACATGAATGTATTTGAATACTGAATATTATAGGGAGGTGTTCCTCCCCCCTCCACCCAAATCAGCCAATCATCTAAATAAGCTATAATCTGAACTCCTCGTAACTGCAAGATTTTGATCACTACCTTTACTAGCTTTGAAAAAAACTCTTAGTATGATGTTGAGGCCAAGTGGTAGTAATTTGAACCTTGCATACACACCTCTCCCGCGCCAAACCCGAGGTAAGGTCAGAAGTGATGGGCAAAAGGGACATGCCAATAAACGTCTTTTAGATATATAGTACAGATTCAAGCCCTTCAGAGTAGTAATTGGTAGACATACAGGACAGTCGCCATTTTGAAAGGATCTCACCTGATGTGTTTGTTGAGGTGGGCACGTCAAAGATCACTTCTTTATGGGGAGTCTTTCTTCGGTACACTAAAGTCTGCCCTAGAATTTTAGAGACCTGCTCCTTTCTATGACTCCTTTTGCTTAAAAAGGAGTCAATTTCCAGGGTCTTAGTCCGGTGAAACTTGTGGCGTGGAAAATGTTTTGGGAAGAAGGTATCTTTCTTCATCTTTTCTTTTTTTTATGAAAGATTTGTTTTAATGTTTTTGCTGTTCTTCAAAATATTTCTTTTTAATTGTTCATTACTTCTCTTGTAGTTTATTTATTTCCTTGTTCCCTTTCCTTACTGGGCTATTTTCCTTGTTGGAGATCTTGGGCCAATAGCATCCTGCTTTTTCAAGTAGAATTGTAGCTTAGCTAGCTTATAATAATAATAATAATAATAATAATAATAATAATAATAATAATAATAATAATAATAATAATAATAATAATAATCATAATAATAATAACCGAGAACAGTTAACACTATTTTTGGTTTTTATTATTTACTTTTATAATAAAAAAGAAATATGGGAGTTTATATCAATGGAAAGAAAATCTATTCAGCCATGTAATTATGTTTTTTTTTTATATATAAAATCCAATCTTTGATAGTTTGTGATAAGATGAATTCAGTAAAATGACAAAAGAGAGTGCCTGGAGCTTAAGTGCCAAATATCTAGGAGAGGGGTTGGCACTCAAAGGGTTAACGAGTCTCAGTTTACCAACCATCAATTAGAAGATCTCTGAAGGGGCGGACCTCTTCTGTGTATTTTAGCAAGAAAACATTTTTATACCAGAATTCTTCAAACCTGTTCAAAATGTTTATTGATTACAAGTGATATATCGGTGGCTTCATTGTTTTCGGAAAAAATGTGGAACATATTGTGGTTATGTAAACAGTAATGTTCTCGCTTCAATCTGTGTTGTTGGCGAAATGCAAATGCATAAAATGACTGTCCCTTGTATATCGAGTTCCATCGCTAAATTACACTTCACTGTAAAGAAATGCGTTCCAATTGTTTTTATTGGGAAGGAAATTGAACTCGTAAATCGATAGTATTGTATAAAACAAAAATCCAGAGTTCATTTGTCAGCTGAAATACACACTAAGTACAATTACGGGAATAATATAGATATAACCATAAACCACAATTCATATAAATTTATTGGTCAGTATCACTTCGAACAATTATCTCCCATAATATGAATCACAAAGTTGTTGCTAGTAAAACTCTAGAGCAAAAACAATTTCATAACTTATATAAAAATTCTGTAAATGTATGAGAAGGCGTATGTAAGATTCTTTTCCTATCCTTCAATTTTTTAGATGCTTTATAATTATATTCTTATTATGTTTTGAGTTTTTATAATGCCGCATGTAGTCATATATTAACTAAAATATCTTTCAAATATAATTTTTTTATGCGATTCCAGAATATATTTGGATATTTCTAAAGATTTTAGTTGAAGTTATTAAGTAAACAGAAATTAATATTTTTTTCTATATAATGCACTAAACGAGTTCACCCTACCGCTACCATGTGATATCTTTATGACAATGGAGAACATTAAATTATGTTTTCAAAATCAAATTACATTTCTAATTCTATTCAAAATATATTCTATAACTTTTATGATTGGACTTGGTGAGAAAACAGATTATAAATACTAAAATACAAAGACATGTGCTGCACTTAGACAAAAGTCAGGTGATCAATATACGTACCAAGTTTCAAAAACACATAATCTTCCAGTGAGACCATCCATGGCGTTTTCATGACTTACAAAGATGTAATTACAACAATCAGATCCAATTCCAGCAATGACAACATTTGTCTTTGCCGTTTACAATTACTTCTTTTATGAAAGATATGACTTAAGTATATATATATATATATATATATATATATATATACATATATATATATATATATATATATATATATATATATATATATATATATATATATATATATATATATATATATATATATATATATATATATATATATATATAATATATGTATATATTTATATATATACATATATATATATATATATATATATATATATATATATATATATATAATTTATATATATATATATATATATATATATATATATATGTATATATATTTATATATATATATATATATATATATATATATATATATATATATATATATATGTGTGTGTGTGTGTGTGTGTGTGTTTGTGTGTATTCACAATATTTATTACATTACATAAATTTTGAAGTTTCATATTAAATAGAAATCAAAGTAGAATTGGCTGAAACTTTATGTTTGTCGTGTATTGCGCACGTATATGCCACCTAGTGTCAAGGCTATTGATATGACTAGCATAGAAACGCCCAGTCCGGCCATGTCACCTGAAAGAAAAAATGGATCGATAAGAAAAAAAAATGTTAATCGGGAGCGTAAGGCACGTAGGAGGTATTTGTCATTGAAGGGGAGAAAACATGCAGCCTACCATATGAGACTAAACTACTGTAGGCTAATAGATAACTTTTTTTATGAAGATATCAAATAACACAAATAAACAAAAAAAATCATTCATGTCGATAGTCACAATGGGATAATACGTTAGAGACATATCCCTATGAAAAATACAAAAGTAAAGTATCAAATTTCTAAGTTGTAAACACATAAGTGGTCTTAAAACCTTTAGCAGGTCTTTTGATGAACAAAAAGAAATTTTTCTAAGTTTTATTCATTCATGTTCCTGCTAATATTGTTATTCTTAATGTTGTTTGGCTTGCTCAGTTCATATGTCACAACTGTGAAGAATATACTCCACTCATTTTTTTTTTTTTTTTTCGTATATGGTTTTTGCTAAGGCTAATTAGTGTAACCCCGGCCCATCTTGGGTTTTTTGCTTTCGCACTGTACGTCTTCTTCTGAGAAACGAATATGCTACATTGAAGTTGTTGATAGATGTGGCATCTTTTCATGACATCACGGCAATATATACGGAAGACAAAGGCCCTACGCTGAGTTGGTTCTTTCCCTAAGCTACGTGTTTTGAGATAAATGCTTTCACTGGGTTTGATTTTAATTTTCGTATTGCTAACTTGTAAGAAGCTTACTTTATCACTCAGTACTAATTCAGATCTGATTTCATTTTATGACGTTTTGCCCATCGCACCTGCCCTTTGCTAATTATTCCTTATAACTGATTATTTTTTTTTATGCTACAATAGATAGTATTACTATTATGTAAGTTCCCCTACAGTTGCAAGATTGCTTTCTGTATTTTAAACAAAATCCTACCTAAACCTCACCTCACAAAAATATAATATCCTGCCCGAAAGTTCCAATATGGCACTTGAACTAAAAAAGACTCACATGTCTTAAGCTAGCCCAGGATTTCTTTGACCTGAGAATCTTCCCATTCAATCGGAAGACACCTGACAGGACAGGTCCACATTCACCTGTCGGGTTGAAATCTGGCTCACCCCAAGTGTTCCTTCCGTGCACCACAACCAAAGGGGACGAGCAAGTCCTTGGTGTCGAGACAGCGAGAGGGGAGAAGAACCTGGAACATGTGCCAGTGATCCTGATTGGCAACGAAGTGAGGAAGGTACAGAAGGGTGGACCAGTCAACTGAAAGTTGCTACAGCAAATCTATGGCCATTTTTTGGACAACCGCAATCCCATTAACTACTGAAGTGAAAAGTGAAGGTAAGGTGGCCCACACAAATTTCCCCATGTTAGATTAGATTTTTACCTTCCATATTTTAATTTAAACGGGCTTTCTCACGCAATTTAGGCCTAATGCATGGGATTTTTGTACAAACTTTTAAACACAATTTTCTATAGAGACTAGTAAAGTCTTGGGTCACGGCACCACATGTCTGACAAACCTCATTTATTCATGTAGCATCGCAACAGACCTCGTGTCATCATCTACAGTAATTGATTGACCATTTTTGTTTTGCTGAGATTTTTGCATTTATTCTACGATTCTGTTAAATAGTTTTTTCTTTATTTTGCACTTGTTAAGATGTCCGTTTAGTGCTGTCATTGTTTTGTAAAATAAAGAACTTAGATTAGATTATATCCATTCGTAACCTTGTTCCTTTTACTTTATTTGACTATATGTTAAACAAGTACTGTGGATATTTATCATGCCAGATATCGAAGAGGGTAAGTTATCTAAGTAACATGGAAGAGTGATATTAGCGAGTGTACACTTTATTCTTTTGCATCAAAGGTGAAGATCTTTATTTCAACTTTATTACAATACATAGCTGCTCCCATCCATTGCCATTATGTTTAAGGTAAAATTCCTGTCCAACATCTCACTAGAGTAGCTAGGAGTAATCCGAAATAGAGCCTAAGAGTGAGATGGCTTTAGTAAAGCTAAAGTAGATGATCAAATTACTTAGTCAAGTGTGGAGTTTTTAGGTCTCCGGACGGATGAAGTTTTTGCTTTGAGTTTAGGTTTGTGAACTGCATTACCAAAGTCATTGTCAGGATGTAGTGCCCTTGAGTGTTAGTACTCCTATCCTCCCCTGATTAATTTTTTGTTGTATGTTGTAGGGAGACCTTCCAAGATCAACAATTAGTTTGCGCTCAGATACAACAACCAACCACATTATACTTCACAACAATATTGCAAGAAACAGAGTTATGGTCAGGCAATTTACAACATGTCTTTTCTGGTTCTGGTGATTACATATGAAAATCGAATATATTTCATTTCCATGGGAAGGGTCATTGTGTAGTCAAACTTGATTCTTACTGCAGTCAATTATTTTTTTATAGGATATACCCCATAACTGTAGCCTGGTCGAAGCCATTAGGATGAAAACTGACGCTACTTCAGGTTTTTTGTTTTTTCGAAAATTACTAAGGATTGTTTTCTCAGAATTAAAATCCATTCATTAGCGCTTATATAGTACTTCTAACAAAACTTTAACCTTATCTTTTATCCCATATCTTCAAAAAAAAAAATCATTGATTTCAAGAATGTTTGTATTAAGTTTCCTCAAAATCCACCCTATAGTTTCCATGTAACTTTTCAAGTGTGATTTGGTGTATAATTCAGTTGTCTGTACAGTAAAAGACTGAGTCCTCTGATAAAAATCTTTCCTTATTGTTGAATATATAAATACAGAGCTTTTAGGACTCCTACTTTAAAACATTGCTTTCCTTAAAAAAAAAAAAAAAAAAACGAGGTTGATGACATTGTAAATATTTATAGAATTTTTCCTATAATGTTAAAAGATATTTTAACGTTTTTTAACATTGGCGAGAGACTTTCATAATGGTAAAAAAAAGAAATTACTCACCTGGCCCATATTTGTATATAGATTTCTTGTTATGAGAGAATTCATCCCTATCTTTCCCATCATAATATTCTCCTATAGGGACAAGTAAAAGAAGCGGTTTTATATTAATGAATTGATTTAATAAAATGTGGAATGCGCTGTTCTTATTCAGATAAAAGCAATATTAAAATTGGCACACATGAGCATATTGTCAAAAAGTACACATTTATTGCATACTAAATGCAAAAATATACTTAATGGAACTATAACCTAATGAATCCACATAACATAGCTTTCTAAATATGTTGTACTTACGCGAATAGTGATCACATTCGATGTCATTGTGAATGACAACACCATCATCACTGTAGTGGTCTTTGGTTAGGAAACAAGTTTTTGGATTACCGTAACAGTAGTCAAAGCCAAGACACCCGTAATCCGGTTCTTTTTCACAGATCTGGGAAAGAACACCAGAACCATGTTCTATTATGTGTACCATTGAGAAACATATAAAACATAGGATAGGAGGGACACTAAGTACCTGAAAATGAAGACCGCGTATTAAAAACATTACTATTCTCGAGGAGAAATAAATGGAACAGAAAGTTTTTCCATCAAGTTCAGGTTTCTGATGAATATGGAGCCTGGAACTCCAATGCTAGATGAAACTTGAAGAAAAATCTGTGTAGGCTCATCGAATTACGTTTACCTAAATGATCCATGTAATATAAAAATATCAGATGAATTTAATAACCCTCACATGAGCATAACCTAAATAATCAGAATAGAAATTGAATCTTGGCTGAAAACTATTACTTAGTTCTTGGTAAGATCAAATCCAGAACTCCAGGCTTTCTACTTTAAACCTAATGCAAAATTGTAGATTTTTAGTAAAGAAATTCAAAAGTGTGGAGACAAAAGGATCACTAAGAAGCAGAGTGGCTAACAATGATAAAGCATGTTTATTTTTTTTTCGTTTTAAGGCAAACACAAAAGAAAGGTAAGTAAATGATAAGGAGTATAGCTGCTGGTAGAACTGCAATACAAAAGGGAAATTGACTCGAAGGGTAAAACAGCATCTTATTTGTCTTTCATACTTACGTCAGCGCATTCTTTTACTGAAACACCGTCGATGTATCGGTCACGGCTGCCGTCCAAAATCTGCTTAGGATGCTTTTCAAAATCTACCAGCGCATCACCTGTCAAAGTATCGTTACTAGTATTATAAATGTCATCATAGAAGATATCCCAGATAAAAAGATACCAATGGATAAATCAGAAACATAGCCCCCCATTTACCGTTTAGATCCAGTCATCATTTTGGCTCTTTAACGTGGAAACCATAATACTGGAGAATGAAATAGCATTCACATAGACAGACAGACAAACAGAGCGGAGATCTTCAGAGTGAAACCTATCATCAAACTTACGTTCAAAATGGTCACAGAGAGAGAGGGAGTGGTTGATCTTCTCATCCGGGATATCGATGGATCTTTCCTCATACAGGTAGCAAGTAACGATGTCATAACATATGTCAAACGACCTGTACATAAAGTACACAAGACCGTTAATTTCTATACAAACAATGAGGACTCACCGTAACTCGGACAACGACAATGATAATAATGCATTACTCTTTATACAAATAAGTAACAACCAGTGTCAGGTTTATAGTAACAAGATCCAAAAGATGGAGGAAAAATCCTGTGTCTATTCCAATTGAAAATATTTTCCAGTCATGGCAATCTATGGAAAATTTCAATTTCATATAATGGTCTACTTTAAGATGATATTTTGAAATTTACTCATTAGCCTACTTAAGTTCCTGTTACAATAAAATGAAAATTAACATATGTCGTATTTAGACATTTATTTTCATGCTACTCAGTAGTGCCATTACGTATGTCAATATTTTTTTTTATGTTACCGGCTCATACCAAAAACCATCTATGACTTTGGCTCTTAAACCAACTTTCTTCTGATGTGCACTTTGGTTCAATAGTTGATATTAACTTTGTACATAATAAATTACTCCGTAAAATGTATAAGAAAATGCTTGCATTATAAAAAGACTAGATTCAACCAATCATTGTAATCTTCGTATATGAAATTTGTTTTTAGTTTGCTTGTTCTTCATGTCAACGTTCACTCTTTGGGCTTATGGCTTAGTTAATGCTTAGAATAATTTTGGGATTCTATGCAACTCGAATTTTATTGTAAACTCGAATTTTTTCATCAGAATTCGGCCACATCTATTAGATATTAGAATTTTAGTTACTACTGCAGTATTCTACATCTTGACTAAAAATTCTTATCACGTGTATAGAAAACATTTTTATCTCAAAAAATATGTTGCATCATAAACTACGTAAATCTCCCCTCAGAAATTCTGATTTTTTAAACTTCCCTGCTACTTAAACATGCCTTTATGTTATTAGAATCATTGCGAGCCAATTTCTTTCATAATTCGATAAAATACAGTTAAAATGTATTTTTAAGTGAAAATCCATTTCTTGCCTTTTTAGAGATATGAGTGAATTTTTTTTCAAAATTTATATGAATCCTGTCTATAGCAAATTCTTCCTTTTGACTGAATCCTGGTTATTTAAATATGTATATTTTCATGCTTCATTTTTATACTAAATATATTTTTTTCTATCGAATCACCAGCAATCTGTTGTTATCCATTATTTCATGAGAAGGGAAATTTTTCATTTATTTTGTAGGTAGGTTATCTAGAGAACGTAATCTCTCTAGGCATTTTAAACACATATATTTACTTCAAAAATTCAATCTCCTCAGTTAACCTACTTATCATTATCAATAATTTCCTTGGTGCAGATGCTCTTTTGGTATATACTGTGGAGCATTATTTATTTTTTATATTTATTTTTTGTTTATTTTTTTGTTTGCCAAATCGAGAGAGAGAGAGAGAGAGAGAGAGAGAGAGAGAGAGAGAGAGAGAGAGAGAGAGAGAGAGAGAGAGAGAGAGAGAGAGAGAGGTAGTTAGTGTATCGATAGTTTGTTGTTGTGAAAAAGACTGTTGGTATAAATGAGACTGTTTGTTTATGTTTTTAGCTAGGTTACGACAGTGGTGACCGTCTTGGGTGAATGGCTTTTTTATTTGACTGCAGTGAGCGTCAGTTCTGTGTGATTTGTATGCTTGAATATTATATATTTTTACCAGTGTGGAAGATATTATACATTTCAACAGCCGTGATTCCTCCTTGGTGAGACTTACTCCTTTGAGAGAGATTTTTTCGGGAAATGGATTGATGACGACTTGGCTTGTAATAAGGAACTTGATACGACCACTCTGATTTATACAATTGTTGATGACCCGGACCAATGAAATTCAGATTGCTGTTAATGATGATGATGATGCTAATAATAACTACGACAGCAATCAGAGAAGTAGTGGCAAATTGCCACCCAGTGAACTGTTAAACACAGAGCTGTGTTAGTGTGTGTGGCGATGGTGTTGGTGTCCCACAATATTTATAAACACACGCATTTTGTGTTGGGGTGCATGTTAATTTTAAGATTTGTTAGGTGGTATTTTTTGTTTATTTGAATGTTACGTTTTTTTTTATATTTAGTGTTGATTTTATGATTAGTTTTAAGTATTTTAATTGTGGATGGTTTTGGTATTAATTATTTTAGTTTTAAGAAATATAGTTCTAAGGATATGTTTTTTTTTTTTTTTTTTTTTTTTGTCCTTTTGTCTAAGAGTCCAGTTTATGATAAAGTAAGGGGAAAGTTTGTGTTGAGGAGACAATTGTCTGTTAGAGTGATCAAGGGTGTGGGGGTTGTTCTTGCGACATCCCGCCACATTATTTTGGTGGCCGAACAGGGACTGCCGAGGCAGGACTGATAGCTGGACTATGACGAAGGACTGATAGGATACGAATTCAGAATTAAGACTGAAAAAAATGGAAGAACAGTTAAGGATTTTGAAGGAGGAAGTGCACTTGATTAAGGAGCGTGAGGAGAAGTTGTCTGTAGAGAAAGAGAAATTGTTACGTGAGAATGCGAGGTTGATTTGTGAGAATCAGGAGATGCGAAAGGAACTGAAAGCACCAAAGGGAACTGTAGAGAGAGTGGAAGAGGGTGCTGAGATAAAGATGCGTGATTATGAGGAACGAATGAAAGCTATGATGGGACAAGTAATGGGAATGATGAAAACTTTCATGGGTGAAGGCGCAGTCGGAGGAGTGGCCTCTGCTACGGGTAAAGGGTTGCTGGTGGAAGAAAAGGTTAGGGTAAGTGATAATGGGAAAGGAAGTGATAGTGATAGTAATAGTGATAGTGAAGTTAAAGGGACTAGGTATAGTAAGGATGAACAGAAAGGTGAGAGGAAGGATGAAAGGAAAGGTAAAAGTGATGTGAAGAAAGAGAAGAAAAAGTGTCAGGTTGAGAGCAAGGATGATCGTGAATGGGTGAAAGTGGCGAGTAAGAAAAGGGCTAGGAAGAGTATGATCAAGGATAGGAGTATGAATGTGGAATTAGATTCTTTATATTCTAGCGAGGAAGTAGGAAACAAGAGGGAAGGTAGCAGTGATGATAGCAGTGAGAATGAACGTGATGTGTGTAAGACTCTGTTTATGAGAGAGGTACCTCGGTGTGAAAGGCTCAGTGAGCATAGTTGTAGGGATGTATACGAGTTTTTCAAGGAGTATGAGAGGTATTGTCAGGATAAGTATGGTGATTGTAGGAGAGTTTGGGCTAGGGAGTTAGGAGAATATTTGACTGGGTATTTGTTGATGATGTATGGTGTGATAATGAGTGTAGGTGACGTTGATTATGGAAGTGTGAGAAAGAGAATAATTGAGCAGGTAAAACGTATGAAAGGGAGTGTTAGGTATAAGTGTAAGAATGATTTTGATGAGGCACGGATGAATGCAGGAGAAGAGATATCGATGTATGTATGTAGGCTGGAAACGCTAGCTAGGAAGAAGTATGGGGATGAAGGCATAAATAGAATAAGGAATTAATGAAGAAGTTTTTGGCTACTGTACCTGATAATGTTGCTGAGTTTATAAATTTGAAACGGAAGGAGAAAATGACAAGGACGAAAGAAAGACTGACATGGGATGATATTTTAGAGATAGTTGAGGATTACGAGTTAGATAGGTGCATGAAAAAAAGTAAATCTGTGAATGTAAGAACTGGAATGGATGAAAGTGTAATAGAATTTGGTAGTTATAAGAATGCAATTTTGAGAGGGCCAATGAGGATAGCTGATCAGGTAATAGATAGGAGTGTTAGGGCAAGTAACGGAGGAACTGTGCAAGTAAAATGGTGGATTTAGGCAGGGTAATTGGCGCAATAGGGATAGGAGTGTGAGTGTGCAACGAGGTATGTCAGATAGTCGTATCCGTGATGAAAAGCGTTATAGGTGTGGAAAGGAAGGTCATAAGAAGAATGAATGTAGATGGGCTCTAGGTGTTTGTTTTGGATGTGGTGAGGTAGGGCATAGAATTAGCGAGTGCAAGAAAGAGAAAGGGGTAAAATGTTATCGGTGTGGTATGACTGGGCACATAGCGAGTGGATGTCGTAGTAATCGTATGAATGTGATTTGTGGTAATTGTGGTAAGGACGGCCATTATGCTAGAATGTGCAAGGAGTGTACTGAATGTGGTGTAGATGGGCATGTAGCTAGAGTATGTAGGAAGAAGGGATTAAGTCAGCCAGGATATTCGGGAAACTAGAGTGTAATAGGGTTCAGCTGGGTGAGTCCCCCTGTGTGTGTGGAAGGAATAGGACCAATGTTCGTAAGAATGGGATGAATAATTGGTTGGAAATGAGTAAGTATGATCCTAGTATGCATGAGAAGTTAGGGCTGGAAAATAAGCAATTAGTCTTAGTTGAATATAGGTAAAAGAAGCGTTTGAAAATTTTAAGTGAGGATAAAGTGCAAGGGAAAGTTATAGGCATAGGTAGGAACCAGAAGAAGTAGGACAAGGGTGTAAATGTACAAGTGTGTATGGAATATAAATGTGTTAATACAGATGAATCATGGCTGAGCATGAATGATACCTATAATGTGTGTGACTTTTCCTTAGATGATGTAAAAGAAAGGATGACGAATGCGAGAATGAGAGATAGGAGAATGATAAGTATCATGAATTAATCTTTTGCTAAAGTTAAGAATGTTTTGATGAAATGGATGAACTGTTTACAGTAATAAGTGTAATTTTAGGGCCAGATGAGAACGAGGTAGATGGTATTCTACATGATATATTAGATGATAGGGATTTAGATAGGAATAGTGGTAATGTAGCGAATGATTGTAATAAGGAAGAAGTGAATGAGAGAGTGTATGAAGGCCCAGTTACTCGGAGTAGAGGATCCGTTCTCGACTGCGACTGGGTAATGAAAAAAATAATGTAAGTGGTTGTGTGAAAATGTAGAAGGATTTAGCAAAGTAAGGGGGAAGGAATGTAGAGGATTATTTTTCTTTATTTTTATTTTTTGTTTATTTTTTGTTTGCCAAATCGAGAGAGAGAGAGAGAGAGAGAGAGAGAGAGAGAGAGAGAGAGAGAGAGAGAGAGAGAGAGAGAGAGAGAGAGAGAGAGAGAGAGAGGAAGGTAGTTAGTGTATCGATTGTTTGTTGTGAGAAAGACTGTATAAATGAGATTGTTTGTTTATATTTTCAGCTAGGTTACGACAGTGGTGAACGTCTTGGGTGAATGGCTTTTTGATTTGACTGCAGTGAGCGTCAGTTCTGTGTGATTTGTATGCTGGAGTATTATGTATTTTTACCAGTGTGGAAGAGATTATACATTTCAACAGCCGTTATTCCTCCTTGGTGAGACTTACTCCTTTGAGAGAGATTTTTTCGTGAAATTGACTGATGACGACTTGGCTTGTAATAAGGAACTTGACACGACCACTCTGATTTATACAATTGTTGATGACCCGGACCGAATGAAATTCAGATTGATGATGATGATGATGATGATGATGCTAATAATAACCACGACCCAAATCAGGGAAGTAGTGGCAAACTGCCACCCTGTGAACTGTTAAACACAGAGCTGTGTTAGTGTGTGGTGATAGTGTTGGTGTCCCATAATATTTATAAACTCACGCATTTTGTGTTGGGGTGCACGTAAATTTTAAGATTTATCTGGTGGTTGTTTTGTTTATTTGAATGTTAGGTTTTTTTGATATTTAGTATTAAGTTTACGATTAGTTTCAAGTATTTTGATTGTGGATGGTTTTGGTATTAATTATATTAGTTTTAAGAAATATAGTTCTAAGGAATTTTTTTTTTTTTTTTTTTTTTTTTTTTTTTTTTTTTTTTCTAAGAGTCCAGTTTATGATAAAGTAAGGGGAAAGTTTGTGTTGAGGAGACAATTGTCTGTTAGAGTGATGAAGGGTGTAGGGGGTTGTTCTTGCGACATCCCGCCACAATACCATCAATACCTACTTTACTTTAAGGGCTGTTTTGCTGGGGAGCCCTACTCTCTACAGGACCTCCACAGTCATTTTATTATGTTCGTTCGAAAGCATTCAGTATTTCACACAGCATATTGCTCTTTTATTGTTAAATCGTCAGTATGGAAACACTCACAGAATAAGAAAGTCTTCAGTTTCCTCTTGAAAGCCTTAATATCTCCAGTCTTTCGGAAGTCTCGTGCGAGCTTAATTATATAGTCCTGGGCCGCATGTTTTAAGGCTCTAGAGCCTACAGTAGACATATATCTAGGTTCCAGGAACTCAATACCATATGTAACTACTCTCGGGTCCACATGATTTGTTGGCTGCACAATATGTAGCAATTCTCTTAGTTGTTTTGGACGTCTAGTTCTGATAACTTGATGGGTTATTGTACATATTTTAAACTCAATTTTTGCATTAATAGGTGGTCAATATAAATCAATTAGTATAGAAGAGATCCTTTCTCGAGTTGGTACACCTTTTATCAGTCTTGTTCCTCTGTTTATTATGTTTTGTAATTTCTTAAGTTTTGCTTTTGAATAAATTATTGTAGATGGAGTTACAGTAATCAATCCTGGCAAAAACACAGTTTATCACTAGTTTCTTTACATGATGTTCATCCAGGTACTTCTTTATGAAAGCAATGTTTCTAATATGATAACTACCAGTTTTAATTACATTATTTATTTGGGCATTGAAAGAAGTTACAATCAAGAGATACGCCTAGATCACGAACTTTACTAGGTATTGGGGCAGTCATTATTTATATTCATTTGAATATCGGCCAAGTTTCTCACAGTTTTTCTTTCTAACCCCATAAAATCAGTTTTATTTTATTTAAATTTTAGCTGTTTCATTATTATCTATTCCATAACACTGGCAACAATTCTGTTTATAGTTTCAGTAGTGTCGTCTATATCATTCATGGAGAAGTAAAATTGTTACTGTCTGCAAATAGTTTAAAACTTCACTCCATGCCTTTGTAGTATTTTCGATAGACCAATAGTATAGAACAGAATAAGAGTGGGCCCAGTACACTCCCCTGAAGTACCCCTTGGTTTAAAGGTTCATATAATGAATAAGAGTTTCCAATTTGCACACAATAATTTCTGTCAACCAAGTAATATTTTAGGTATTTGAAAGTTTGATCTTCAATAACGATGGACTGTAGATGATTTAGTAGCAGTTCATATATAACTGTATCAAAAGCAGCACTAAGATCGAGTAATATTAAAATACATTGTATATTTTCACCCATCATTTCCAGCATATCAATTACAAGAGAACAGATAGCTGTCTCCGTAGAGTATAATTTTCTGTAAGCAGACTGGTTGTCTGGTAAAGCTTCTATATCTTCTAAATGACTAATTAGTTTTTCAAGAATTACGTATTCTAGCACTTTTGAAATAAAGGATAGATTCGAAATAGGTCTAGCGAGCTTAATTCCTGATAATCTGGAGCACTTTTCAGAACAAGTGTCAATAGCCATTGTTTTTTTTTTTTCTGATTTGGGGAACGCACACTCGTCGATGCTTGCATTTGCTATTCTCATAATTATTTCGGCTAAACTAGAATTGTTTCTTTCTCCAGTTACTTCAAATATTGGCATTGCATTGATCGCACAGTTTATTTTTCTTTGCTCTCATAATAATCCTGGTCACATCGTTTTGCGTTATATTACTAAAACTCGTTAATTTTATCTGATGTTGAATATTTCCAGATGACATAGTTATATTTTCTATTTTATTTTTAATGCATATTAGAAAATATTTTTTAGTTCCTGGTCACTGTACCCTCTGGTAACCTTTTTTCCATTTACTTTTCCCATTATATCATTTAGGAGACAGTATAACTTACTGTACTTATGTCTGTTGTTGCTTCGCGGATCTTTCTCTTATGTTATTCGATTTTTTCCTTCTTAGTGGGTAATTATATTGGCAAATTGCAGATCTGTATTCTACCAATATATTTTCAGTTTTCAACTGATTTCACTTTCGTTACGTCCCTTTTCCCTCTTTTTCTCTAAAGTCTTTCCATCAAGCCAAGGAGATTAGTCTTTAATTAACAATTATAGTCTTTTCCTTCTGGGGAGATATGGTATGATATTCACTTTTAATCACCCTATTATATATGGTCATAAGGCAGTCAACACACTTAGCACCCAACAAATGTTGGTTATCATGGTTGCAGGGAATACTGATTACATCTTTTATTTTCTTTGTAACTTCTTCAGTAAATACAAATGGAGAGAATAAGTTTGATTATTGTATGAAGTTTATTTTCTTTACCACTACGTATTTTTGTAGAGGTAGTCTAAATGTAATAAGTTTGTGCACTGCAGAGAAAATGCATTTCTCTTCTACATTTATATCAGATACAATGTTATTCATTCCATCACCGGAAACTAGGTCTAACATATGCACAGTCAAAGTAGTTGCACAGTCAACATTATTCACCAAATGATGTGATTCCAATAACTCACTAAAGGCTGAATAATCAAGATTTGATCCATTATCTATCCAAAGATTAAAGTCTCCAAAAATAACCAATTATTTTTTTTCTATAATAATCATCTCAATAAGTACACTGAATTCTTCAAAAAAGATACTAGTATTTGTTCTCGGATGTTTGTAAACTGTTACAATAGATATTTTTTGTGCTTAAATTTTATTTCTATATAGTCAAAGCTTGTTACACTAGTTCTTTTAAAATCTTGAGATTTGAATAACCCTTATGAATGAAGAGCCCGACACCCCAACCCAGACCTACCCTCTCTCGGAATATGAAAGAAGGCGTGTGTGTGGAGGGTCATTTTAGGGATCTTAGTCTTGTCAAAGTTATTTAACCATGTTTCAGATAATGCTAATTTGTTCAAATATTTTTCATTTCTCAATTCTTGAATTTGAATAGTATTCTTACCAACAGTTTATGACATCCTTAGTATCCATGGTCAGTATTTTCTGCTAGTCTTTTCAATTTTATATCTTAAGTTTGCAATTTCTTGAATTCACTGTGTCCATACATCTGACAGTGATAGCAGGTGATCATATGGTACCTATCACGTATGTTATAAGTACCCCATCGCAACATAAATTGGTCGCCATTATCATGTATAGTCTTCCGAACTTCAAGATCACATTTCAACAAATAGTGGGTAGTCGCACCTGCAGCACTTTTCTTAAATACCAGACTTACCTTCTCTTCTATATTTTGGATATGGTCTAGGTAATGATTTCTTTTAATCAATGCATTTACTGCTTCATCTTCATAATTGCATACATTGCATATTACTTTTGGTTTTAGTTTTTCAATTTTCCTTATCTCAGTGTCGTCAGCTGTGATTTGAATCTTTTTGGCTGCTTCCTCTCTGATCTTTTCATCAGCGAAGTTTACAACAATATTTCCATTTGAAGTTGACCTCATATTAAGAATTGGAATGTCTTCAAATACATGTTCAACCTCATTTTATTTGTCAGTGATTTTAGTTGATGCTTTAGTTAATTCAATTACCAATAGATTTTTTCCTTTAACTTTGTCAGCATATGTCATTTTCTCTGGTTTAGGGTCCATTAATGTTTGAAGTGTTAAATTAATTGATTCTATATTCATCCCAAGACTATCAACTTTCTCAGTGAGATCAAAGGTCTGAGTGGAATTTTCTTCATTCACAGTGAGTTCCGCCATTAGGTGTTCCAATTCAGTGATTTTTTCTTCATCATTTATATAAAGGTCTTTCATTAATTCCTCCTTCATTTTTGATAAAGTTGTCTTGGCAAAAATTGCTTAATCTACGCAGAGTGGATAAATCCATTTCAAGTTTGTTAGGTCTTCATCACTGATGTTTGCCTCTATAAACACATTTCTTGTAGTAACATCGGTTACAGCCACATTATATCCACTTTTTCCCGTCTCCCCTTGATAGTCCAAACAGGGGGCAACCAAACATGGTGTACTTTTACTTTTCACTTTAGTCTCTCCATAAGATTAACTAAATATTTTTAAAGCTTTCACAAACGAGATTATAAGCTGAAACACAGCTCAGGGCAAGAATTCGATAAGCACCGTAATAATACGCCTTCACTCGTCAGTGTTTCAGTAGTTGCCATGAAATAAATTAGGTGAATGAGTTTTTTTTTGGTCTTATAAATAAAAGTATTAATTTATTCAATGTAGCGAGAAAGGGTTTTCCTCACTGATACCACAACACCATAGATCACCGACTTGCTGTCTTTCTCTGACCACGCTCCATCTCCTTGCCCTGTCTCTACTTTTCATATATATTAGTGTATTTCCAAAATTGTAGCCGAAGTTATATTTTACCCCCATCCTAAATTTAACAAATGAGCGGGGACCATTTCATGCTCATATGCCAGACACTACTGCTAAACACACTCTTGAAATGGACGGTTTCCCTTTTTCTATCCTGCTATATAGCCACCTTCATAGTCAAGCTGAAGAAGCTTCTAAAATGTGAACAAGTACTACTTGGAAGAAAAGGCAAAGAGAGAGAAGGGGGAGGAGTTGGAGAGAGGGCTGGTGCTTTGTTTAGACTTGGCGTTAGTGGGATACCAGCTGCATTCCCCTATCAGCTCTTCCTCGCTGTGTTGAGCATAGTTTCTTTCCTATAATCAGGCAAACCCTCATTTCTATAGAATAAATTGTAACAAATATTTGTCAACAGCTCTTCTTGATGTTACACGTATCTCCCTTGTGCAGTTAGAATCAAAAGAACGCAGACACTCCAGGGAAATCTTTCATCAGATGTCTCTAGTATTCCCATGACAAAACAGACAAGGTGTTGTTCTTCTTACTACTACTGTGGAATGGGAGGAGCATTCTCCAACGACCTTAGCGAATCAAAGACAGTAAAGGGCTGTCTTTGTTGGCAAAAGCATACAAAAGTTACAAATCGAGTTGCCATATTCCAGTTCTTTATTATCATTTGACGTCTCAACTATCCACTGCATATATAAAACACACACACACATACACACACACACACACACACACACACACACACACATATATATATATATATATATATATATATATATATATATATATATATATATATATATATATATATATATATATATATATATGTGTGTGTGTGTGTGTGTATATGCATGCAAATATATATATATATATATATATATATATATATATATATATATATATATATATATATATATATATATATATATATATATATATATATATATATATATATATATATATATATATATCACTATTTTTCAATTAATACTTTTTTCGTAGGTAGGACCGAGTAGACACTCAAAGGAAGGGTCGGTGGGTGGGGGGAGTCTCTCTTTTTCACCACCTCTTGCCCCAGCCAGGCTGACACTGAGGAAATAAGGAAGTCATTCCTGTTTTAGGGGGTATAAAGAGAAGTTAAATGAGTATTCTTGATACAGCCTGTAAGATATTGCATCATTGCCTAAACATTATTTGATAACTGTTAGTGTTTTAGCAAATATTTTTAACCGTATTCATTATTGGTTGATTTGTAAAGATAGCAGTAGTAGAATATTAGTCTTCTTCTTCTTCTTCTTCTTCTTCTTCTTCTTCTTCTTCTTCTTCTTCTTCTTATTATTATTATTATTATTATTATTATTTGCCAAGCTACATCCCTAGTTGGAAAAGCAGAATGCTATAAGCCCAGGGGTCCAGCAAGGAAAATAGCCCAATGAGAAAGGAAAAGAGGAAAAATAAGATAATTTGAGAACGGTAACCACATTAAGATAAATATTACCTATATAAACTACAAGAACTTTAACTAAACAAAAAGAAGGGGAATTAGATAGAATAGTGTGCTGTTGTTGTTGGAAGTTTGATAAGTAACGGAATCTAAGTATCAACATTGCAAAATACACAATCGGTGATGGATTCAATAGATACTGACGACTTCATAGCACCTTGAATACAGTCAGAATTTATTATTTCGTATCGAAAACAAGTTTTATTGGGGTAAATGAGGACGCTATTACATACTGTCAAAAGCTACCAGAAATTAGTTTTATTACCAAATCATATAAAAAAAAAACAAGCTTTTTAGTCTCACAATGACTTAATTTTCGAAATTTTGTCTTGAACCTATTTCCTCAAAATGTATTTTCCTCTAAATTGTTGGAAAAATACATTTACATATGGCATTAAGCACAAAATTATTTCCCATGCTAATACCCTGACTGCAAGTTATAAATAGTTATATAATTGCAAGTAGCTTTATCTTGAAAAATTACACTGCCTGGAGATTAAACTGACTTATCAATTTCATGCAAAACGTTCTCTCAATCTTGATTCAAATAGGCTTTACTCTGCATGATGAAGTCCCTATTTACTGTGATTAAGTGCTTGAATTAGCACAGCTGTGTGGTGTTGTATGTGGGCCTTTGGACCGGGTGAATCACTCCGGGTAGATGGGCTCTTATCGAGCGAAAAATACATAACTATCCGTGAAGTTCTAGCTCGGAGTGTTCAAGCAATAGCCATTCATACCAGCTCCTCAGCCGATCAAGGTAGTAGTTAAACCATA
This sequence comes from Palaemon carinicauda, assembly GCF_036898095.1. Classification (NCBI taxonomy): domain Eukaryota; kingdom Metazoa; phylum Arthropoda; class Malacostraca; order Decapoda; family Palaemonidae; genus Palaemon; species Palaemon carinicauda. The sequence goes on from NC_090729.1 coordinate 88,440,291, forward strand.
ATTTCTACAACTGATGCAGTAAGCGGGAAAGGGAAAAAACAAATATTAAAATATCTCGAAAATAAATGTTTGATTGTTCTTTTAATCACAAAATTAGACAGCTGAGGAGGGATTTCCCTTGGATTCCTAAATATTTTCTCTCACTCTTTAGATTCTTTTTTTCTAAGCTTCTTCCTCTATCCCCTAATATGTCTTGTTAGGTCTTTATTCTTTAACATATGTGCTTCTTTCTCTCATTATTTGGGCATTTATTCATTCACATTTGTGTTCACCTATTACATTCTTTAACATTTGTGTTCCCCTATTTCATTCTTTAACATTTGTGTTCCCTTATTTCATTCATTATTCATATATTTACTAAGCATTCTCATTATTTTTAAAATGAATGGCATTCCCCTCCGGTGCTCGTCTTACACCGTTCCTAGCTTCTCACTATCCTTCCAGAAAAGGAATCTCTCTCAAGAGGCAGCATAAAACACCTTCACTTGACCATCCCAACCTGGAACTATATTGACTAACTGATAGTACTAATATTCTCTCTCGATCTGATGGGTCCCTCTTACAACAAATTAGTGTAAACCCATATTGTAGAACATAAGCAGGAAATTCCTCTACTGGATATGGAACGTCACTAGATTCGGTGGGCCATAGAAGTATCTTGGTTTCTTTGAAGGCATTGAGTAATCTAGTGTGAAGCTCAAGACTAACATCTTTGATCCAGTCATTATCTCCCAAATCAAAAGCAAAAAGAACAATTATTTTCAGTGATTCTTAAGATTTACAAAATATCGGTGTGTATTTATATAGGGGTGATCAGAGGTCGATGCTGTCTTCCCGGTCAGAACACGTGTTCAATCTTCAACCTGAGATTCACTAGTTATTTCACAAGCTTGTTCATTATTGTCATTGTTGCATAGATTATCATTATACACATTTCTAAATGACAAAGTTTTAGAACTTGACCTTCTTGAATAACTTTTTTTCATAAAATCGTAGATGCAAAGATGCTTTCTCTATACTTCTTTTCCTATCTGATGCTTCCTCAGTTTCTGTGATGGTGTAACGCTGCTGAGGTATTCATTTCACTAAAAACTGCTTGGGTCAGCACTCATGAAATTGGGCCTCCCTTGCGAAAGGATCTAGTCCTCTTATTTTGCATAGTAAATTTTAATCATTTAGTAAAATTTCCTTTTCTTCAATGTTTTTATACACATCTGAGTACAACTTCTACAAGGTATGTCTATTACCTGAGACCTTTACCTTGCCATTTTTACAAGATATGCAGTATTTACCAAATATCACTATATATCATCTTTTTGTTGGTGGCTTTTTCACTTATATCCAAGCATTTGTTTTTATGCTTAATAATGTGCGACGACAAATTCGAAAAAAAAACTCTCGTCCGCAACTTTCTAGATAAACTTGTAAATAAACAAATGAAGAAATAAATAAGAAAAACAATTAATATTAGCTTCTAACTACATATGAACAAATACCTTTAAATTTTCTATAGAAAAAATAGTTTTGCTATCTATTTCAACATAACACAAACTTTGGCTAGAAGAAATGTCAGTATAGGTTCAAATGAAAGCGTATGTAACAAGGAAATATTTGTAATGCAATATGTAATTATAGATTAGTTATTTTTTTCCTAAGAGGACTTCGTATGTAAAGAGAAATTTGTTAAGATCAAGATTTTTTTTCGCCTTGTCTGTGTACATTTTGTATTACATATTATACAATGTTCATTTTTGCTTTTTAAAACATTCGTTTCTTGATATATTGCAAGAGTCCTGCAAAATTTCATGAATGTCTGAATATTTCTGACCGTCAATTTAAGGCTCAATGTAGATTTATGTGAGGCTGAATTGAGCGTAGTGTGAAACGGGGGGGGGGGGGGGGGGGGGGTTAGCCCCTATGTGAGAACGCCCCGAGTTGAGAATAGTCGCTATGTTCTTGACATAGAGCAAGACATAGGTTATCAGGCAATGTGAGTTAAAAAAGTTTGCAGAAAACATCCTGGGGGTGGTCCTGGCACCCGGCCTAAAAGGACTACTAAATATTCTAAATACCTTGCACACTGAGTCAATTGAACAATTGTGTCAGATATTTGTATCAAGATTATGAACAAGGAGTTTGATATACGTCAGGGTTTTCTCTATCACTTTAGGATGAAAGTCAGATTCTGAAATACAAACATGTGAACAGTTTTCAAAGGATTAACAACATCAAGTGCTTAAGATAACTTCCTTAGAAATAAAAGGTCTCCAAAAATTTTGAAAAACTTTCTCAAAATTGAATCTTTTAGCGATATTAGATGGGAGACTGCTTCTCATTTTTTTTCTTTTTTAAATATTGGTTTCATCTTCCAACCAATATGAAATAACTTTACGTTGGTTCTGGTCTCCCTCCGGGTATATACTGATATATCAGAGAAATCATTAAGCTAATATCATCCAATATTAAACCAAAGCAAGGTAACATCCAAAGAAACCGATATTTCTAAAATCACTACTAATAGAAAGGTAATTAGAAATAAGCAGGGTGATATATCTATCTATCTAGGTGCTATGTCCTCGACGTGGGCTATCAATTGCCTCCACCTGGTTCTGTCTCTAGCTCTCTGTATAATTGTCCAACTGCTACATTCTCATTTACATCTTCCAGTAAGCTGTCAAAAACCAGGGTAATAAGAATAGAAAAATAAGCACATATAACTTGAAAATGAAAGTATACAATACAACTGAAAATGCTAAGCTAAAGTGAAAAAAAGGCTTACAAGCGTAAAATTAAGTTCTTTGGAGCGCACCCACCCCTTGCCCCATTGGTACCATATTCTAGCTAGCTTTTGTGCATTTGTTTACGAACTCTGGCTCAAAATTAGTTCCAATTTAAATATAATGCTGTTTTATTTATTGAAATCCTTGGTGTCTTGTTCCTTAAAAATGGCAGGACTTTATTTTTATTCCTGTGGTTTCACAAATCACACAATAAAGACGTAGCGCAACAGCTTCACGTAACTAGATAATGTCAGCTTAGTTAGGAATGATGTTTGTAATTTTAACACTGAAATGGATAACGCGGGGACAAACTGAGTACTTATCATAAAGAGTTAATCTGTAACATAACTGGTATGGAATGAACATCTTGGCCCTCTACTCTTCTTTGACTTTCTCTACTCTCTCCCTGTCTCACCCCGCTCTCACTCTCACCCCCCTCAGACCTTTCACCCCTTCTAACTTCCTCACCAATAACTCTCTCTCTCTCTCTCTCTCTCTCTCTCTCTCTCTCTCTCTCTCTCTCTCTCTCTCTCTCTCTCTCTCTCTCTCCCCGTAATAAATGATGAAAGTTGGCGTCGAGTTTATATCTCCCATTTACATAAAACTCTCAATTTCAAACTAAATATCATCTTGAGTAACAGTACAGGTTCCATTCTATAGTGACATGAGTTGGAATTGTTAAATGACCAACAGTCTTGAATGGAAGTAAAATTTAGTTTCTGGAATGGTTACAAGATTTCTGGAGGTTTGGATAAATGGATAAATTCCTGGAATTTAGATAATAATAAAAAAAAAAACTAATTACTTGGGTTACGTCCCGTCTTTTTAACAAATCCACCGAAATATCTTACAATTCTGAATTATGAAAGGGCTCAGTGCGTGGGCCAATTTTCACCTCGCCAAAACTCTCTCAATATCTTCGCTTTGGTCCAATTATTATTATTATTATTATTATTATTATTATTATTATTATTATTATTATTATTATTATTATTATTATTATTATTATTATTATTATTATTATTACCTTAACCGAGGAGGTGATGTTTCCACCTCTGTCTGTTTATTGGTCACCAACATAACTCAAAAAGTTACGGGCAAATTTTGATCAACGTACAACAAATATATTAAAAAACGAAGTATTCAGGCCATATCTCTCTCTCTCTCTCTCTCTCTCTCTCTCTCTCTCTCTCTCTCTCTCTCTCTCTCTGAATGTCTTTTAGGCCGGTATAACTCATT
>NC_090729.1:88449309-88491809 GCF_036898095.1 Palaemon carinicauda
TATTAGGAAATATCATCATATTTAAACTTACGAGCAACGACGACACAATCAGTCTGAACTACTATCTTGTTAAGGTCAATAGGGATGTCCACAACCTCCCTTGACAGATAACAGTTTTGAACATTGTAGCAATAAGAAAAAGTCTGGCAGTCAAATCCTCTGGCCGTGTCGCATCCAAGGAGACATTCGTCATAACTGCCCTAAAAGAGGAAATGGACAAAAAGCCACATAACAATTTCTCGTATCAAGTTTTAGTTCTAAAGTCTTTCAACACAAATTCACTGACAGGAACAAGACATGATCTTAACTCGTCTTCTAAGATACAAGAATTTGCTGTTCTTTTGAAAAGACCATATCATGCCTAACTCAAGAACTCATAATCAGAAAGCAGGCGCAGATTAAGTAAATTGCACCATACATTAACTTCACTTCAACAGTGTAAAGAAAAATGAAGAATGCATCTCTTATCTATGTAGGCCTACTTGCAAAAGTGTGACTGTTACTCTTATGTCCTTAGGGTTCACACAAGGTTACCGAACGGTTAAACAAAAATAAATACACTTCACTTTTTAACTAAATCTCACAGGGCCGGTCATAAACAATTTAATAAATTTTACAATATACACTGTATTCATAAATATACTTCACTTTTTTTTCAAAATTATATTTACCAAAAGTTTTAACAAACAATAAACACTATTCATGGTTAAGAGAAAACACTATTTACGTTTGAGAAGAAAACAGTATTCATGTTGGAAAGAAAATATATAGTGGCTAGATAGATGCTGGTGAGAGTACTACCGGACATTGGCTCTTTCTGAAGGTTAGGCCGGAGCTCTCGTTCCTATGCATTGCTAGACCCTTATATATATCATCTTAATCAATTTTAGAAACTTGTAGTTAAGCATTCTCGTAGCATGGGGGCATGGCTTTAGCAGCGACAAGGTTGCCAACTTGCACATTCAAGTAGGGATAATCGTCACGCAGCGAGGCAACACTCTCGCCTAACTCCGCCCGCCTCCTCTCATAGCATTAGAAAAAAGAATGATTTTTAGTCTAGAACCTTCGTGCATTTTCAAGCAACCTGGAAACATGATGTAATCCCTAGCGTTTGTCATACAGCATACCTTTCAACAAGATTATATAGGACTTCATAACAAAACCACATGAAATGATAATTTAATTCTTTAAAATGACGTAAATCTACATATATGGAACTGAATGAAAATTAAACTAAATGATTGACGACAGTCTTATGTAATTCACAGACATTTACTCAATCCTACATGAATGGAACTCCCCTTCGAGCTGGTTATACATCTCTTAAATACAGAAATAAAATACATGAATAAGATATTCTATTTACTTGTCAGACCAGCTTCGTAAGATAGCTCACCCCAAAAAGATTCTTTATTCTGGGCCTGAATCCACCTATTAAGCTTGAGATAAATAATCTGGAAACAGGTTCTATTTACCTGATATATGCTTTACATTAATACAATATGGTTGCAGGTATAATGACCATCTAGCTAACCTTTGATTATTATTCTTCATTTTATTAACAGAAGTTAAAGGATTATGATCTGAGCAAACCGTAATTTCTTCATTCTGTGGTCTGTTTACATAACCTTCAAACTTCCTTATTGCTGTGATTAGCACTAGTAGTTCCTTTTCAACTGTTGAGTAGGCCTGTTGATGCTTCTTCAGCTGCGATGACATAAAACAGACGGAGTAAAGAATTCCTTCCTTGCCTTCTTGCAATAGGACAGCCCTAATCCCGCTGTCTGTCGCATTCACTTGGATAAGGAATTTCTTGTTGAATTCCAGTGCTTACAGTATCGGTTTCAATAAGTTAACCTGAATCTTCCTTTGACTTTTCCTTCTTCCTGATGTTTCGATAACGTAAGTAAGTCACTGATCTTCTCCAAAATCCGAAATGGTCCCTTGGAGCTTGTTGGTCCCGAGGGAATCTCCTTATCGGTAAGAAAACTAGCACCTGTTGTGCTACCGCAAACTGTCTGTTCTTACTTTTCATACCAATCCTTTTCTTCATTTTTCCTTGACTTGTTTTCAGGTTTTCGAGGGAAAACTTTCTTATCTCGCCAGTCTTTCCCTTGACATATTTTCCATCCGTTTCCTCTTGATGTTCCCATTTTTCTGCCAACATTTTAATCACTCCACTTACTTCTCGTCCAAACACCATTTCATTCGGGCTACATCCCATGCTTTCTTGATAAGCCTTGTGTGCTTCAAATGGCCTTAAAGGTAGTCCGATGTCCCATTCATTTCCTGTTTTGCTGCAGCACTTTGTTAACATACTCTTCAGGGTTTGATGAAACCTCTCTAATGCAACTTGGGTCTCCGGGTGATAGGTAGTAGACAGTTGTTGTTTCACATCCAATAGTTTCATCACGTCCTGAACCAGTTTTGACGTGAAATTTGTTCCTTGGTTATTCTGAACGATTTTCGGAATACCAAACTTAGTAAAAAAGTCTAGTAACTTCTCAGCGATTACTATGGCTCTGATGTTCCTGATGGTTATGGCTTTGGGGTATCTTGTCACTGGACACATCAAAGTTAACATATGTTCGTGGCTTCTCTTCATTTTCGGTAACGGTCCCACAATGTCAATCATTTCCTTGCTGAAGGGTTCTCCTCGTACTTCAATCGGGTGTAAGGGAGCCTTCTTGATGTACTCGTTAGGCTTTCCAGCCATTTGACAATCGTGACATGCACGGCAAAACTGGCTCACGTCCTTATGCATGCCAGGCCAGAAAAAGTGTTTCATAATCTTCTCCGTCATCTTTCTTATTCCCATGTGTCCCGTCTCATGCGCTACGCAATCACCTATCTTCTCAGCAGACCGGGAATCAATATCTGACAGTATATACCCCATTCGGCATTCGCAGGGATATCGGCGGGTCTATGCTTCCCTCATACGCAATCCATCTTTGAGGTAATAACAGGTGAGAGACTGCTGCACCTCCATCTCATCCACCACACGGTACATTAATTACGTTAATGTCGCATCCTTACGTTTCTATCCTTTCAGCCTTTTCCGACTCACTTGTCCTTCTAATGCTGAGTTTTCTATTTCTTCCAAGTCCATTGCCTCCTTGTCATCCTGTTCAATCATCTTGTGGAGGGTTAATTTTTATTTTTTATTTTTTATTTTTGGTTTTTGTCAAATCCTGAGAGAGAGAGAGAGAGAGAGAGAGAGAGAGAGAGAGAGAGAGAGAGAGAGAGAGAGAGAGAGAGAGAGGTAGTTAGTGTATCGATTGTTTGTTGTGAGAAAGACTGTTGGAGTAATTGACTGTTTGTTTACTTTTAGCTAGGTTAGGACAGTGGTAGATGTTTTGGAGCGAATGCTATTTTTGATTGACTGTGACTTGAGGCAGTTGTGTGTGTGTGCGCACTGGATTTATACATTTGATTTTGACCAGCATTGGAATTGATTGTTTATTTTTTGAGTAAGTACAGTTTGTTTATATTTGCTTGTCGTGATTTTGAATGATAGGAACAATCTATTATTTATCTTTGATTACAGTGCGATAGTTTAGTTAGTTAGGATTGTTCGTAAGTGTTTTTCTTTTAATTATTTTTTTGAGCCGTAATTCCTCCTTTGAGAGAGATTTTATTTTGGAATTTACTGTTGATGACCTGGCTGGTAATTGATTTTGTTTCGACTGCTCTTTTGGACTGCAGAACTGTTGATGACCTGGCCTATAATTGATTTTGTTTGGACTGCAGAACTGTTGATGACCTGGCCTATAATTGATTTTGTTTGGACTGCAAAACTGTTGATGACCTGGCCTGTTTATCAAGATTACTGATGGCAAGGATTATGATGATGAGGATGACTATGATTAACTGGCCCCAGTATAGGAAGTGAGTGTGCGGTAGTTTGGTTCGTGTTCTACTGGTTGCCACTAAATTTTGACAGTGGGCTGTGAGGGTCTGTTGGGGTTTGTGTGGACGCTGGTGTCTACATACTTGATTGCGATTATTATTTTAGTTTTAAGTGGTTTTTTTTTTGTACTGTTTGTGAACTGTGTCGGTGTCGGGTTTTGTGAGGGTTTTTGAGTATTGGCAATGGTGCCCGTGCTCACACATGTATCTACTGTATATTTTGTTTTGAAGATTTAGGTTATGGTGATTTGTTTGTCTGTGCTTAGTATTAAGGTTTTGTGATTGATGTAGTTTTGGTTATTTGAATGTTTCTTTTCTTAAGTGATTGTTTTAGTTTTAAGAAATATAGTTTTAAGGTTATGTTTTGTTTTTATGTCCTTTTTGTCCAAGAGTCCTGCTGCTGATAACGTAAGGGGAAGGTTTGTGCTGAGGAGACATTTGTCTATTCAGATGTTTAGAGTGATCAAGGGTGTGGGTGTTGTTATTGCAACATCCCGCCACAATCTATCTTTCCTCTTCTCTCTCGCTCTCTTGGGAGCTCACCTTTTGCATACTATCATGGGGAACCTTTTCTTCTTCAAACAAATCCTCCAAGTTCATCGTTCCTTCGGTTTCTGTTTCCTTCCACAGCCACTTTTTTTGTCATATTCCTAGTTGTCACACAACTAGGAAATAGATACGGGTAGTCCTTGTCGAGTTGAGTCGTAGGACTATATTTCAGTGGTTTCTCCGTTGAAATGGGACAATGCACAAATGGCGCTCTACTAATTTCATTTCCCAGTAGGACTTTCACTCCTTTGGCAGCTAATGAATCCTTTACCGTAAAATTAAAATGACCTGTCACCAACTCGTATGATAGTTTAAAATGGCAAATAGGAGTAACTTTCTCTCCCCCTATTCCCTTTAAAATGACCAAATCTCCTTTGAGAGACTGTTCCACCAGCGAGTGTACACCTCACATCACCATGCTATGATTAGATCCCGTGTAGTGCAATATCTTGACTGGGATCTGCTCGCTCCCATCCCGAGTGGCTAACATACCTTCATAAATATACAGTTTAAAGGCATCCATGCTGTTTGGGGTTGTTCTGTTCATCGTATAAGCGTTAGCTGGTCCATTTCCCTCGTTGACCTTTCCCATTTGATTCTTCATCTTCGTATTCTGTGGGGTTGAATTACCTTTAACCACTTGGGCGATTGCTTTCGATTAGTTTGACCAACAATCCTTACTGATATGGTCTTTTTTGTCAAATTTATAACAAACTTTATTAATCTTCTGCACGTCTTTTACAACACCTGAAAGAGGAATATTCGACGATTTTTGTTGTGGCAATGTCATATTCTGCACATTCTGCTTTGGAACGGTACCAGTGGTACTTCCGCTTTAACTATTGAACCTGTTCCCATAGTTATTGCTGAACTGGTTTCCATGGTTCTGCAAATACTTGACACTTGGTCGGAACGACGTTGGAAACTTCATGCCCGAGTGTTGTTTACAACTGATAATACTATTATATTCACTCAGCAAAGTGGCTCTATCAAGTTTTTTCACCTCTCTCTCTCACGTGCGTTCGAAAATGTTCAGGAATTCTTGGTAAATATGGTTCCAGCACTATCTGTTCTTCAAATTTAGTCATCTCTCTCCCTTTAGCAGCCTGTATCTATCTCTTAAAACATAGTCGTACCTGGTAAGAGTAATCCAGGAAAGTAATTTTTTCGTCCTTCCGGAAACTTCAGAAACTTTTATTATAGTATTCAGGGGTCATCTGATACACTTGTAGCACGCCCCTCTTAATTTCTTGATACCCCTTCCTCTGGTCCTGAGACAAGGTAAGACACGCACTGCATCCTTTTCCAAGAAGGAAACTGTGAAATAGTAAAGGCCATCTATCTTCTGGCCATTCCATCGTCGATGCTACTGTTTTAATAAGATCGAAGAACACGTTGTTGGGAGCTTCTTCCATGAATCTCGGAATGAACCTCAGTGCATTTGCCACATTAAACACAGGATCGTGCACAGCAGGGATCACACCTGTCTGAGTTGACGACATCCTTTCACGAGCATTCAACAGTTCCAATTCCCTTGCATGTCTTGCAAGTTCTCTTGCTTATTTTCTCTCTTTCTTGCCGTTTTGCAATTTCTCTTGCCTCTTCTCTTGCCTGTCTTGCAATTTCTCTTGCCTCTTCTCTCTACTTTCTTCCGTTTCCCGTGCATGTCTTGCAGTTTCTCTTGACTCTTCTCTCTGTCTTTCTTCCCATTCCTCCCGTTCTGCCATCGTCTTCAAAACTAATTAAATTCGCTTCCGCTGCAATTTGTCTAATCTCAGCCTCTACAGTTATTTTGGCTTTCATTCCTTCAGCTTGTGGGTCATCTGATACTTCCTTCTCTACCAATTCTGCTTCAGTCTTCTCAAAAAGGTCCCAAGCTGCTGGAATATCTTTTTCTGGTAACTTTCCTGAGTTTATTAATGCTTCTAAGGGTAGACACTTGATTTGGGCTTTTATCCCTCTACCAGTTGCATGGCCAACACATGTCGTTAAAATAGCGAGCCACTGAGCTGTAGTTACATTAGCTTCCGTCAATTCCTCAACAATTGGGTTTTCCAAAATCTTCTGTACATTCCACTGCGCCATTTTGTATTTTACAAAAAATTATACCTCTCCAAAAAATATATCTTATCAATACACAGAATCCTATGAACACTAAACTGATCAAACTTTTAATCAAGAACATGGCCATGCTATCACCAATATTTAAAACAGACTTGCTCGATTCCAGGGTCTGGGCACGAAAAAGTATACATTACGACTAACAACTTAGATAAATTCCCGAGCTTCCAAACTCACCTGCAATATGTTACATAATCTGATACACAAGAGAAAACCTCCAAGCTCTGGGAATAACATGCAACTCCCAGATGATAAGATATATGAACACTGAATATTTAAAGGTCTCTTTCCTTTCACTCAAAGATAACTGGGTGATTACTTTACTTATAACGTGAAATATTCTTAAATCATCCTCTTACTTCGTTTCTTAGTCAGAGGATACGAGCAAGTACTGAAATAATTATTGGTGATCGAAATGATACACGCTTTACAAAAATATCTGTATTCTATAAAAATAACTATTAAAAAAATAATAATAAAAATTGACTAAGACTAAGACAAACTGACACTTCAAAAACTTATACAATCACATGTTTCACTAGAAATTAGTTCATGCAAATGTTTAATTTTGACAATTAATGAAAAAAGTTAACACTTTCACGTGTTGATCACGCAGCCCTTGTTTTCAAACTCAAACAGTTGGGAATAGGTGGGTTGTTTTTTACCATCATTATTGAATATTTAATTAATAGATCACAAAGAGCTGTTGTTGTTGGGCCCCATAGTGAGTATAGGAATAAGATATCTGGTGTTCATTAAGGTAGTGTTCTTGGCCCATTACTTTTTATACCATATATACATGACATGTGGTTTGGCCTAGAAAACAAGCATGTTATATATGCTAATGATGCTACTCTCTTTGCATTAATTCCATCTCCTGAATGTAGATCTGGGGTTGCTGAATCCCTTGATAGAGATCTAGCTCAAATTAGTGGATGGTGCAAATTATGGGGTATGAAGTTGAATCCTTACAAAACTCAAAGCAATAATGTAAGTAGGCCAAGGACAGTGGCTCTCAACATTCGGATCTCTGTATGACTTTTGAAATATTAGGTGTGATTCTCCACAGCAAATTCATTTTTGAGAAACACATTAGGTCTGTGTCTTATTCAATTGTTCAAAAAATTGACTTATTGAGAAAGTCTCTTAAGATTTTCGGTGATCAATCTATTCTGAAGTGTTTTAATTCTTCCATTCTACCATGTTTTGAGTATTATTCTCCTGTATGGTCTTCAGCACCTGATTATCATCTTAATTTGTTGGACAGGAACTTATGGTCTATCAAATTTCTTTTTTTCTGATCTAGATATTAATCTCTGGCACCGTCGTTCTTCAATTAGTTCATTATGCATGTTTCATAAAATATTTTGTAATTCTGACAATCCTTTACATTCATATCTTCCCAGACAGTTCCATCCTGCTCGTAATACTAGGCATGCATGCAATTCTAATATTCAGGCCTCCATCATGAGGTTCAATAGTACCCAGTATTCAAGAAGTTTTATTCCAGCTGTGACCAAGTTGTGGAATGATCTTCCTAATCAGGTAGCTGAATCAGTGGAACTTCTAAGGTCAAACTTGCAGCAATTTTTTTTTTTTATGTTGAAAAGGCTGACATAAGTCTTTTTTAGGTTTATATATGAAATATCTGTTTTAATGTTGCTATTATTTTAAAAATATTTTAATTGTTCATACCCTCTCATACCGTTTATTTATTTCCTTTCCTTACTGGGCTATTTTTCCTTGTTGGAGCCCTTTGGGCTTATAGCATCTTGCTTTTCCAACTAGTTTTGTAGCTTAGCTAATAATAATAATAATAATAATAATAATAATAATAATAATAATAATAACACTATAGTAAATAAACAATATTACACTTGCATATAAATAACTGTTACTCTTAAATCCTTAGGGGTCACAATGTTACCGAACGGTAAAGCAAGAATAGATACACTTCACTTTTTAATCAAATCTTACAGGATCAGTCACAAAAAACTCAATAAATTTTACAATATACACTATATTAAAAAAACTCTTCACTTCTTTCAAAATCTAAATTACCAAACTTGTTAACAAAGACTAAACACTATTCACGTTTGAGAAGAAAACACTATTCCCGTTGTAAAGGAAATATGTAGTATCTGGATAGATGCTGCTGAGAGGATTGCCAGACATTGGCTCTTTCAGAAGGTTAGTCTGGACTTCTTGTTCCTATGCAATGCAAGGCCCTTATATATATATATATATATATATATATATATATATATATATATATATATATATATATATATATATATATATATATATATTTATATATACATATATATATATATATATATATATATATATATATATATATATATATATATATATATATATATATACATATATATATATATATATATATATATATATATATATATATATATATATATGTATATATATATATATACATATACATATATATATATATATATATATATATATACATATATATATATATATATATATATATATATATATATATATATCCTCTTAATTCATTCTAGAAACTTGTAGTTGAGCATTTCCGTAGCGTGGGAACATGGCTTTAGCAGCATCAAGGTTGCCAACTTGGCCCAGTGAGGCATCACTCTCGGGTAACTCCACCCACCTCTTCTCATAACATTAGAGAAAATTTTTTTTAGTGTAGAACCTCTATGCATTTTCCAACCACGTGGAAACATGATAGAATCCCTAGCATTTGTCATAGAGCATACTTTTTAAGAATATTACATAAGACTATGTAACAAAACTATGTGAAATGAAAATTTAATTCTTTAAAATGATGCAAATTTACATATTCTATATGGAAGTGAATGAAAATATAATCAAATGAATGACGATAGCCTTATGTTATTTATATGAATTTACTTAATCCTACATGAGTGGAACTCACCTTACGAGCTGGTTATACATTTCTTAAATACACAAATAAAATATGTGAATGATATATATATATATATATATATATATATATATATATATATATATATATATATATATATATACATATCTACATATATATATATATATATATATATATATATATATATATATATATATATATCTACTTATATATATATATATATATATATATATATATATATATATATATATATATTTCACTAAGTATATATTTGCGGTGGAAATAAGTGTTATTTTCGAAGAAAATGGGTGTTTTTCTGTAGGAAAAAGCTGGGATTTAGTAAGAAAGTTTTCCCCATCCATAACCGGGTTCTTTCCTATACATTTCTAGATAAATTACTTAGCCTGGTTTTTCTTGTAATTTGAAAATTGTTAATTCCTTTGTATTTCATTTTAGTCTCTCTGATTCTATCTAAGCTTTTCTAGTCTAGGAAAAATATTTTGTCCACAACACAGGTCCTATTCCGAATACTTTTTAAATGTCTCATTTTTATGTACCCCAGACAGTTAGGGTAATTCTTATGTATGTTTTCTGGACAAACAAAATAACTTTTTGTGGTTTAAATAGAAAACCTGCATAAAACTCACTTTCCATGAGCCCATTAAGCCAAATGTTGTTATCAGTATATGGCTGTGAAGAATTTTTCTCCACTCTTCTTTTATTTTGTATTTTGGTCTCGTTCCCAATATATTAGTTACCCTTGAACTTTTAGCTTTCCCACTTTATGTTTTCTTTACCATAACTTCGGAGGATTGCTTTAAATTAACTGAACTTTTCGACAGTACTGTACACCATGTTAGTGACGTCACTGCATAGAAATGCAAGACAAAAGCATTACGATGCAAACGTTGTCCCTTTCTTAAACTATGTGTGTCAAGATAAAGATTTACACTGGGTTTGAATATAATTTTAGTACTGGTGACTTATAAGCAGATAATTATATCTCTTCAATACCAATTCAGGTTTGAATTGGTATTGGCCCTTTGCTGATTACTCATTTAGATTATCAATTTTTAGTATGCCACAATAGGTAGGAATACTTTGTATTTTGCACAAAATCCTGCCTCTTACTCACTCCTTGTAATAATGCAATGCCTTGGCCGAAATTCCCGATTTGGCATCTCAACTCAACTACCCCCGCCTGTCAGAAGATGACCCAGGTGAGCCCATTGACCGAGAATTTGGCCCATTCCTTCACAAGCCCCCATCCTGACCTAATGAACAACCTGCATTACTCTGGCTCACCCTAACTCCCCAAAGAAGCAGAGGAGAACGGAAGATTTCTGGTATTCTGTCGGCTGTAGAGAGGTAAGATCCGAACCAGGGAACTGTGCCAGCGATGCCTGATCTGCCAAAAAGGGAAGAAAACCAATGGGTAGGCCAGGCAAGCAAGTAATCCATTCAACAGCCATTTTGTGGACAAGGGCTTTTCAAGTACTTTAGGAGTACAGGTAGACCCATGGCCACTTAAGGTTTCCCTCATTTCTAGATTAGTTTTCATTTTTAATTGATTTAATATTAACTGGCTTTAACATAATCTGGACTGAGTGTGTGGGATTGTATGTATAAATTCTGTGTATAACCTTTTGCTTTACAGACAGTCCAGTCTTGGGTCAAAGGACTACGTGTCTGACCCCACTTTAAACATTTGCCATTGCAGCAGACCTCGAGTCACGCGCAATTTGATTACCTTCTGTTTTTGCTAAGTCACATTTCTTTTATTTTGTTTTGCATTTGTTTTAACCTTTTTTGCTGATTTTAAGATATCCATTTCAACACTGTAAATTTTGTGTAGTAAAGAAACTATATAAGGTTAATTATACCCTTTCATATTTGTACACCCTTTATGTATTGATTGTGTCTGATATGAATAGTCAACCTCAGTACAACATACCCGATATATTGAAAGGAATAAGTCTAGGTAACTTAAGGGTAATGGTGTGTTAGCGAGTGACTTAGTATTCATTCTCAGTGCTTCGAAGGGTAAAGATCCTTATCTTTAATTATTTTCTACAATACATCCCTGCTCCCATCCATTGCCATTGTCTCCATTCATAAAGTAAGATTCCTGTCCTCATCTCCCTGGTGTCCCTGGGAAGGTGCCGGAGCAGAATCTTAGAGTGTAGAGGGCTTTATTAATGACAAAGCTAAAGTTGGTCAGCAAATTACTTATTTCACATGTGGAATTTTCAGGCCCCTGAACAGAGTACAGTTTTCTATTTAGAGTGAAGGTTTATGAACTACATTATCAAAGTTATTACAATGGCGTTTGTGCACTTGAGTGTTAGTGTTCCTTTTCCTCCCCTGCTAGTCTTTCCTTATATGGTATAGGGAGACATTCCCAGAACATCAAATTCCCACTCAGCAATTTAAAATGAAAAATATTTCTCCACAATGGCACCTTAAGTTTCGTAGAATCAAAATACGAATGCTGATGGTCTCCTGTCTGGGGAGAGGACAGATTAATTCTACTGGCTCAGAAGCCTCTCCATTAGCTTTAGAGGGGTTTGAGCATACAGGTGTTCAAGTTGTACCTATGTTGAATCCAGGCTCCTCCCCTGGATATTTCCTCCTGGAATGGAGCTCGAATGCCCAGAAGAGGAAGAAAGACTTTCATTGTATGATCTCAATGGTAATCTTTGAGGAGAGGACAGAGAAATAATACCAGATTCTATGATCCTGGTCGACCAGGAGACTGCCACATAGGGGTGGGCTAGAAGGAAAAGTGTTGAACACAAGATACGACCATCATGCTGAAAACGGGGTCTGCAGGAAATTATTTACGTGGGTTGTATTTTTACGTGGCCATTTCCCCCTTTTGATTAGGTCACATATCAATCTAATACAGATTCTAAGATTCATGTGAAAGTAACTCTCTGGATAGGATAATAGCATGATGGTTTACAAAATGCTACATCTGATGTATGTTTCATGATAGCGTGCTGAGTGATTGCACTCATATCGCCCAGGGAAGATCTTCGTTGCCTATTGCAGGAAGGTTTCCCCAGAACACGTGTCTTACATAAAGAAAATCTTCCACACGGGGTCCTCCGCACTAGATCTGTTCACCTTTGAGCTTTGGAGCATTAAATTTTGTAAGCCACTATGTAAACCAGATTGATTAAGCATCTTCAGTGTCACTGCACTATATCACGTTAATCTTCATGCACCAGCCAGATTGTAGAATGATCAAATTCTAGACTTGAGTTGGAAAGAGAGATGTGTTGTGATGTAAATTTATGGCATTTGTCACAAGTTTAAGGAAAACACAGTAAGCCAGGTTTTGATTGAAAGTTCTGAAACATTAGAACTCCGATGGTCATTTATTTGAAAGTTATGAAACATTGCAACTCCGATAGTCATTTGCAATTTTTAATTAAAAATTCTGAAACATTAGAACTACAATGGTCATTTACTTGAGAGTTCTGAAACATTGGAACCCCGATAGTCATTTATTTGAAAGTTCTGAGACACTAGATCTCTGGTATTCATTTATTTGAGAGTTATGAAACATTAGAACTCCGATAGTCATTTATTTGAAAGTTCTGAGACAATAGAACTCTGGTATTCATTTATTTGAAAGTTCTGAAACATTAGAACTCCAATAGTCAATTATTTGAAAGTCCTGAGACACTAGAACTCCGGTATTCATTTATTTGAAAGTTCTGAGACTCTGGAACTTCAGTATTCATTTATTTTGTTCGGGTCAATGATGTATGGTGCATTCCTCGTGTTTGTATTGTATGCTTAGTGCATTTATGCCTATCAGTTCATTTAATCTTTAAGTATATTTTCGGCTTTTAACGAGAAAGTTCTAAGGTGCTTGAAATAAGTTGTTTTATTTATGTTGTTCAGACATCCGTCTGTTTGTTCTGTTCAGCCAATTTAACCGTTTAACCTTTATTTATCAATCATTTTAGTACTTCGGTTTACCTTCCTTCGTGTAAGTGCTTTGTCCTACTAACACCTCTGAAAGCCTAATAGTGTTGTCATCTATCTAACGTTTGGAGCATCATATCTAGACATCTCTACAATTTTATGTAGAGACCTCATTTTATAGTAAATCCATTCACCCCTTCCAAGGTGGCAGATACTGTTCATAATCTTAACTAGAAAGTTCAGAGACACTGGAACACAGGTTCATTTGTTGTTTGAGTCTCCATATATTTGACGACTGTATATCTAAGTTTCTCTGCAATTTTACTTAGAAACTTCATTTTTTGTGTTAACTCTATTTTATCCATGTATTTATTCCAAGGTAGTGAATATTGTACATAATTTTAAGTAGCGAGTTCTGAGATACTAGAACTCGGGTTTTTGCGTACAGCAATGCATAAAGTTATCTTAGTTTGTAATTGCATTTTTGTGTCCTTTGCCTGTATGCCTCTAACTACGTTTTATTCTCTTTGTAATTATAATTGCAACCATTTGGTTATCACCCTGTTTGCCTATAAGTGTATAAATATTTTTTTAAATCTTCAGTGCGACACTACTATGTATCGTATGGTTTATTAGCCCTGTTCTCTTTGATATGGTATTCATTTGTAATATACCTTTTCACCACTAACCATATGATATCATTGTGAAAGTAGTTTCACAAATGAGTCATCGCTCCATGCACCCACAGCTGTGTAAATTCCATAAAACAGCTTAGTATGATGTTTTTTTCATTCCTAGAGCATACCTAGGAGTTTGGAGATAAATTTGTTTTTTCTTATTTTTGCTTTTGCCAATTCCGTTCATCCATTGACTCCCCTCATAACATTAATGACCCTCCAATGCCTCAGGCAGAACCGGTCAGTTCAAAGGAGCTTAACGAGCAGTTCGAACAACAGGAGGTCAATTTAAAATTTGTATGTGATAATGCCCATATGGCCCTCCTTGTTACCCTCCCCCTGTTTGAATCATTTTAGCATTCTTGTTGGAGGAATCAGGGATAGACTTAACAACTACAAGCAGATTGGGAGGTCTCATCATAATCATGCTATTGTCGTGGTAAATTATCCTGTACTTGCTGCCTACATTAAGAGAGTTGAAACTGCTTTCAGTAGCATCGTGTCCTGCAAGGACAGAATCAATCACCAGGCACAAACCTCCAGACTGTTTACATTCCAGTTACCTCTGAGCCTGACACCCTACTTTTATAGGTTGTAGGGATTATTGGACAGGTTGGTGGAGCCTCCTCTGTCAAACCATCCATGAGTCTCTTAAATAGTTTTCGGCTGACGAATATAAGATCATTTTGCGCTGCCTTAGAGGTCAAGGAAACTTTCTTGTTGCAAATAGGATCTGGACAGAGGGATTTTAAGAGCAGAACATTGTTAACCTCACTGAAGAGTACGAATTTCAATCAACATTTGCTTCGCAATAAGCTTTTCACAATGAGTCCCCCCAGTGATGATGGACCTGACCTTAGACAATTTCTAATGGAACAGTACGGAGGGAGAGTATGTCCAAGAGACCTATTTCCCCAGGTCAGAAGATCTGTTAGAGCATATCACAATGGGTAAACTAAATCATTCTCTTCTGGAAACTATTTACTGTCGTTACAACAACACATCCTTGATCATGCAGTAATTAACAACAAAGAAGCTAGAAAAACTGCTGGCGGATAAGAGTAAATCCAAGTTTCCCGCTAAACCTTCTAGTGCCGATGGAAACAGTAATTCCATAGTGAAATTGCTAAGCCCTTTCCTAATACAAACGGTAGTGCTCTTAAGCATAAGGCACTATCCCTACCAAGCCATATACCAGCAAATGTTACTTCTAGCCTGAGACGAACCCAAGAGCCTCTTAGAGCTCCCCCTTCTGGTAGATAATGCTATTTGTAGCAGGTGTATTTTCTGTGACCATAATGAACACTCGTCAACTAAATGTTCCCAATGCCCTGACATAGAGAGACAATTGGCAAGACTGACTTAACTAAGACGTTGCAATAAATGCTTTTTAGTGCAACATGCTACCCACGAGTGTAGTGCCGAAACTGCCCATTTACTCCAACATCTCAATGGTGGGTCACTCCAGTTTAGTGGTCCTAGAGTGGAATCACCTTCAGGTAAAGCCCCATTGTTCACCTTAACATTATAGCATACCACAGGACTAAGCCAACACAACAGACGGACAAAATAAACCCTGCTGCTCTACCTACCTTTACTGGAGATCTTATTAACAGCAGATTTAAGCACTCCACTCAAATTTTTTTTTCTTGATTGCGGCACAAAACGCACCTTTCTGCATCCCAACGTGATCAAGTTCTTGATCCTTATTCATACGGGAACAATTGCGTTCCTACTCAACTCCTTCAACCTTGACGAACTAACTCAATGTTACAACTTGGTCTGGATCAATTTTAAAATTGGACAACATGACCTTAAAATTATTGCCATCCTTACTCTGAACGTAAGCAAGAACGTTGATATTATTGTTATTATTATTATTGTTGTTATTATTAATATTATCATTATTTTCATTACTATTATTATTATTATTATTATTATTATTATTATTATTATTATTATTATTATTATTATTATTACTATTATTATTATTATTATTATTATTATTATTATTATTATTATTAGATAAGCTACAACCCTTGTTGGAAAAGCAAGATGATATTAGCCTAAGGGCTCCAACAGGAAAAAATAGCTCAGTGAGGAAAGGAAATAAGAAAATAAATAAACGATATGAGAAAAATTGAACAATTGAAATAAAATATTTTTAAAAGATTAACAATGTCGAAACAGATATTTCATAAATAGACAATAAAAAGACTTACGTCAGCTTTTTCAACATAAAAACATAAGCGGCAAATTTGAATTTTTGAAGTTCTATCAATTCAACTACTCGATTAGGAAGATCATTCTACAACTTGGTCACTGCTGGAATAAAACTTTTAGAATACTGTATAGTATTGAGCCCTTATGATGGAGAAGACCTGACTATTAGAATTAAGATGAGTGCCTAGTATTACGAATGGGAGGAAACTGTCCGGGAAGATCTGAATGTAATGAATGATCAGAATTATGAAAAATCTTATGCAACATGCATAACAAACTAATTGAACGATGGTGCCAGAAAAAAATATCTAGATCAGGAAGAAAAAAATTTAATAGTCCGTAAGTTCCTGTTCACCAAATTAAGATAAGAATCAGCAGCTGAAGACCAGACAGGAGAACAATTAAAACACTTCTTCAGAATAGATTGATCACCGAAAATCGTGAAAGACTTTCTCAATAAGCCATTTTTTTTTTTTTTTTTTTTTTTTTTGCATTTGAAGAAGACACAGGCATAATGTGTAACTCAAAAGTAAATTTGCAGTCGAGAATCACTCCTAAGATTTTGAAAGAGTCATACAAAGTTAAAGAAACATTATCAATGCTGAGATCCGGATGTACTCATACAGTCCACACACTGCAGGCAAGTGGTTTATATATTGCGGACATGAGGCCAGGCAACAATGCAGCCGGTATCGAGATCATCCTTTAACCCATTTATCTTCCCCACCTCCTTAATTCATTGACTGATTTGAGGTTTTCTGGCATCTTGCCTTCCATAGTCTTTGACGCCGAGCGCAGCCATAATATCAAGGGCGTCAATCTATTCAGTATGCCTAGAGGATACTTGGTTTGAGAAGAGTTAATAGGATGGTCTCCGAGAGGAACAGCGCCCCGGGAGGTAAATAGCTTGTCACTCATTCTAAATCCCATTAGCGTAAAAGACACGGTGATAATGGAGGCCCCATCGAAGATGATATAATATGATTAACATTATAGGCGTAAAGACTTCATATTTGTGTTTGCATATGTCAGGGTATGTATAATTTTCCAAAC
Source organism: Palaemon carinicauda (assembly GCF_036898095.1). NCBI lineage: Eukaryota > Metazoa > Arthropoda > Malacostraca > Decapoda > Palaemonidae > Palaemon > Palaemon carinicauda. The sequence continues at coordinate 88,466,689 of NC_090729.1, forward strand.
TTTGTATATAATATCTATAATACCTTTTATTAACACTTCTTTAATTCTCAAGCCAATCCCTTCAGCTTATCTGTGCTTAGTTTGTGCAGAGATTCAGAAATATTCTTTGTTATTTCAAATATAAACATTTGCTCTTTACTTGATTACCCAACGCTAATTTATCTTTAAATTTTCATTCTTGTCTCCGATTTTCCAGTGCATTGTGATTATGAATATATAGCCTTTTAGCAATACTATCTGGTATAATTTTTCTAGGACATGAGACAATTAATTAATTCATTGTGGGCCCTTAGGAACCTTATGAAAAAAATAAATATGAAAATTAAGGCACAAAAGCATTTCAGCAATAAGTCTCCAATGCCGTCAATAGCAAGGAACTTCAGTGAAATATGCTGTAGATATTTACCATCAACATGAAAACCAAGCTGCAGTTGGTTAAGGGCTTTGATTGATAAAAAATATTATATCAGGCTTGTTTTAGTTTTTGTTCTAATGATGCAAACAAAGTCTAATTTGGAGGAGCCTATATGAGTACCTGCAGTCATCAGTAGCCATTTAGTGGCCCCCCCTATTCTGAGCTTGATGAAGAGAGGGCATGGGTGAAGAATATATATATATATATATATATATATATATATATATATATATATATATATATATATATATATATATATATATATATATATATATATATATATATATATATAAGAGAGAGAGAGAGAAAGAGAGAGAGAGAGAGAGAGAGAGAGAGAGAGAGAGAGAGAGAGAGAGAGAGACAGACAGACAGAGATATGTACATGTATGTATATATATATATATATATATATATATATATATATATATATATATATATATATAGATAGATAGATATATGTCCTATGTCAACGGATACTGAGACATCGGAACGTGGGTTTTTTTTTACTTTACAACAAAAGGTTCGTGAATACACTGTGTACAGCCGACACTCTCAGGTGAGCGCCTTGTCTAAATGAACGCACAAAGGCTACTGACTACTCCTTGCAAACCAGATGCAATCTTGCTACTACAACATGCTGAATTGATAGTTTTTGTAGAATTCTCATGATTATAGAGTTAATATACCTTGACGTATAAACACATATTTTCATACAAGGATTAGGACATTACTCTTCCCCCTAAGCTCATCACTCCGGGAGGAGGTGCGCGCTTGCCCTCTCTAGTCTATGATATATGTAGGACACTCTGACTCGGAATAGGCATGGCACATACTAAACAGAAATGCAACAGGAAATATATATATATATATATATATATATATATATATATATATATATATATATATATATATATAAATCACCCCCAAAAATAACACATCTTCCACAAAAAAAATAAAAAAGGAACTATTGCATGTAAAAATATACACAATATAATATTAAATAATTTCACTCATTTCTCCTTATGCCCTCTGCAACTAAAATACAAAATTCCCAAAGTGAAAAAAAAAATCACTACAACATCAGCATTACACAATCTCATCAATAACCTCCCTCTGGTTGCGGCCAATATGGCTTTTTTGGGCTTGACAGGAGTAGTAATAGATATTCCTCCATCCCTCGATTTTACGTGTCCAGGTTTACGGCACAATTCACCACCACCGTTTCGCCATTTTTTTAAAATCACTACTACACTTGCACTTGCAACTATCAACCGGTGGCCACTAGCCATTTTCCCGAGAAAATAATTCATCTTCCAGCCCTTCTCTTATAACTTTAAGTATGAGGTATTCACCTCTACACATTCTCTAACACTTCCTTTCCTCAAGACTGAATTTTAATCCCGCAGCCACTTTCCCAACGGGAACCACCCCTGCATTAGCAACCAGGAATCCTAAAAATACAAGAATAATACAGGATCCGCCTGACGGATCTCACCTGACCTATTTAACCTCTGATTATTTCTAGGTTCAGTCAGCGGTATGCATACGTATTGCTACACTCACCAAAATTACCACAACACTTTATGTATACATTAATCATCAACATAAGAACACATTGTTATCATCAAGTTTATTTATAACACGTCAAAAGAAGAAATGAGGTCTGTTCAAACAACAACAACAGCAAAGGAAAAAAAAAATTCTACTCATCAACTCGAGGAATATCATGTATGCAGGGGTAAGGAGGTACACTCTGACTGACACTTTTGAAAATACCTCTTCAGGAACCACATGTATGTGTGCCTGATAATGTTCAGACACTGTGCCATTAATAGTGCTTTGTATCACTACAGTGTTTGATTTAGCCATCTTTACTCGGTGAGGACCTAAATACGTTAGCTATAGTTTGTGTTTCCTAATTTTTCGGGCAACAAAACCTAGTGATGAAAGAGCATAGCACCTGGGCTAATGAATTTGCTGATTTATCCAACATTGCGTAAGTATGAGTGTACCGAGTAAATGCATCCACAAATACACATATATACTTATGTTGTATTAAACCAGTAGGAAATGGTCCTACCACATCCATATGCACGCTATTAGACATAATAGGAATCACAGGCCACTTTCTGGATTCTGGTACAGTGTTTTTATATTCTTTGAAACAGTTACAAGCATGACAACCTTTTATATAATAATCTATAGACTTTTTCATTCCTAACCGAAAGAGGGATTCGCGTGCTCTCCTTAATGTTCTATGAATCCCTATATGCCCTGCATACGGACTTGCATGCACAATATGGATGGATCGATTAATTAGAGAGGGAGGAAGAACTACTCGTGCACAAAATTCCCCTCGCCTCTTCTCGCAAGCACAGTGTAAGATATCATCCTCTATTAAAAAACTCTCACAAGGCGCATTCAGAAATGATGGATAACTCTCCGATTCCCCTTTAATCACTGCTCACACTATTTTCATCCATTCCTCTTTTTTCTGTCCCTCTCGGACTTCTTTTATGTTCCCAACCTCCCAAGTCAATCACACCTGCATCATTAGGGCACTCATTCTGGACACCTCTGGTCATGTCCTCGGCCACCCACATATATTCACCCTCACCGTTCTCATCTCTCTCTCTCTCTCTCTCTCTCTCTCTCTCTCTCTCTCTCTCTCTCTCTCTCTCTCTCTCTCTCCAACGTCGATCCCATTTTCTGATTGCTTCTCGCTTGAATTCACATCTCCTCAATTTTCTCTATTCTGATGGGGTCTTAAATATTTTGATTACGTTCTTCGTTCCTCTTTTGTGCCCTAGTTGTTACTCCTATTACTGTACCTCTAGAGAGGGCACCAGCTACTTTGTTAGCTTTACCTTCTATGTGTTGAGAACCGTTTATATTAAACTCTAATAATCTTTGAATCCATCTCGCTTGTCTAGATGTCAAATCTACTTTAAAATACAAGTCCCGTAAGGGGTGGTGATCACTTTGCAACTCAGTTGGCTGACCTAATAAAAAGGACCGATGCCTCTCTAGAACCCAAAGAACAGCCTAAGCCTCGCTATCAAATGTACCATAATTCTTTTCTTCCTCTTTTAATACCCTGGAAGCAAAACAAATGGGTCGCTTTCTACCTTTATCATCTCGTTGAGAAACTATTCCACCAATAGCTAAGCTACTCGCATCTGTTGTCACTAAAAACGGGAGACCAAATCTAGGATATTTGAGTAAGTTATTGCTAGTGAGGGCAGCTTTCAAATGGTTAAAGACCCTTTCTTCTTCTAATCCTCAATTTATTACTTTTTTTTCTCGCTATCTCTCCAAAACATCTTATGAATTTATGGTAATACCCAGCAAGCCCAAGGAACCCAGCTACTTCCTTAGGGGCACGGAGCCTGGGGAAATCTCTAATAGTTTCTACTTTACAGAGGCAGGGTTGGATACAAATTTACTTTCATACCATTACGTCGCAATGCTTATAAAACTTTATGAATATTATTATTATGTTCTTTGGAAGTTTTCCCTGTAATTATGATATCGTCTGAATAAACAAGAACATTATGGCCAATTAAGGAAGACAAAACCACCATCATTAATCTAGAGAAATGACTTGGAGCATTTTTAACAACGAGAGGAAAAAAATTAAACTGAAAAAGTTGATTGTTAGCTATAAATACCGTTTCACATTTACTGTCTTCCTGAATGGGTATTTGATAGTATCCAGACTTCAAATCAATAGTTGTAAAATATTTACTATTCCGTACCTTCACAAGTAATTCTTCGATTGAGTGCAATAGAAATGCATTATCCTTAGTGACTGCATTCAACTTCCTATAATCAACACACAATCTTACCAAGCCATCCTTTTTCCTAACAGCTACAATTGGAGAAGCCCTAGGGGATTCGCTCTCCTTGATTATTCCTTTGTTCCCTTAATTTACTGATTTCCCTTTCTATCTCTCCCTGGACATGAATGGGTACCTAATAAGGTCTTGACCTGATCAGCTTTGCATGCCCAGTTTCAATGCTAAAGGGAAATCAATCAATCCTCCCAGGTGGTTCGTCTCCACATGCAATTACATCGGAATAATTATTAACAATGTCAACAACTACAGGTTGATATTCTGTTGGACATAGTTTTCGCGCTTGCATAATCAAATTCTGAGTGTGTTTGTCTGTGCGGGCTGAAGTTGTGGCTCCCAAGATTCCATTATCAGCAATTTCACATAACTAGTTCACACACAGAATCACTTCCTAACACAACTCTTTTATTTGACAAATTAACTGTCGTTATATCAGCTCTGTTCTCTTTTATTTCTGATAAGCCCTCTAAGACTGCATGCGCCCAATTGTCATGGGGTTTAACAACGACCTTGGTTCCTTCCGAAAGAAGCTGACACGTGGTCACTGATATGCTGGTATTTGTCTGGGGAGACAACACTTCTCCTCTCCTAGATAAAGCTGTTACCTTACTTAAATGTCTCTCCGTACCCGCACAAGCACTTACTCTCTCATGACTTTCTAATGACAAAATGCACCCGCCTGCTTTTACTATTATTGTATCTTTTAACCCAAAAATGCATTATTTGATTACTACTTATAAAATCAATTCCTATTATAGACTCGATTCCTGGAATTTCCAAGGTGGGCAAGACAAAAAAAAATCATGTGTAAACTTCACAGATCCCACCTTAAAGTTGACAATCATTGTATGGTTTACACATAGTTTATTTCTTCCTGGAGTGTCGAGGATGATGGATGCCACTGACTGCAGTAGGTTTGAGAAAAATCTTTTTTCAATCAGTAAAAGGCTGGCTCCTGTGTCGATTAGCGCTCGAATGGATTTATCTGGTAGATCAATCCTAATTGCTAACATTCCAAGCCGACCATTAGGATATATGGGGCACGGGCCAATGACCTCGCCTGCAACACCGCAGCTCCCTAGGGCTATGGGGGTGCAGTCGGGGGTACCAACAGAGGTCCCAGTGCCTGCTCTACCACGTCTGTTGTTGTCACTCTTACTGCTGCCTCGGCTGCTGCATCTGATGTCATGTGGGGAGGCATCGATCTCCCTTGTCTCCCTCTTCCTCTGTTTCCTTTTCCTTGGATGTTGGGCAGGGGGAGGTGTGCGTGAGCCATAGCCTGCCTGCCCTCGGCGTTTTTTGCTTGGCACTCTCGAGATAGATGACCATAGGGCTGACAAGGATAACAGCGTGGGGATCTTTTGGTGAGCACTCTACTCGTCAGTGCCCCTCTCCCCCACACTGCCAGCATCTGAATAGTCTTCTCACCTGCTGACTGCGTGCCTCTTATGGCTGCTACCCTCTCGGATTAGGGGCAGTTATTCTCAGTCAATTTTTCTCCTGGCAAACTGTCTAGAATATTACGTATCTCGCTCACTACATCCGCTAACGAGCGATTGTCATCGAACAAAGAACCACAAAAATACGGTGTTTGCTAATCTGCGAATATGTTTACGGGCAATTGATTTTTTATCACCTTCTGGGAGATTGGCACTCTGGGTGGCAAACAAATCACAATCTCGAAAAATGCGAGTTGCAAGACTAAGAACGGATTCACCTTCACGAATTTTGGCTTTGTAATTGTCTTTTATGTCTCCCTTTCTCGCATCGGGTAAGGCATATTTCTCAATTAAACGTTGTTTTATTTCAGTATAACTCCATAACTGTCTTGTGGCCAACACATTGCCTCCATTGCTGGAGCATCTTTTAGAAATCTAATTCATTGAATAGCTTTTTCTCTTTCAGACCACTCATATGTGGCTACTTCAAAGTCTCTCAAAAATACTTCGATTGATTGAAACCATTCATTTGGTCGCTGATCATCAAAAGGCCTAATACTTGCCTGGAGTTCTGGTAGTTTCCGAACTACGATATTATCTTCAATCGGCTCTGCATGTGTACTTTCACTTGTGTGCGTTTAGACTTCGTTTATGTATGTCGGATATGCTGTGGTTGCACGCTGCTCCACTTCTTGTTTAACCAAGACTGTTCATTAACTCTGCTAATATATCTAACTTATTTTCCAATTCCTGTGTTCGAAGTTCTTGTCTATATCCTTCCTCGGCCTCACTGTAGCCAACGGCTCCTTCATTTTCATGTCCCACAGCAGCAGCTTCTGTTATGTTAGTCCTTGTGTATCTAGGCATCTTCAACTTTTATTTTACCAGCTCAAAGAAAAACTTCGCTCAGAGCATACACAAACAGACGTATTTGTATACCTGACACCAATATGTCCCATGTCAATGGATAATGAGTCATTGGAACATGGTTTTTTTTTAACTTCATTACAAAAGGTTCGTTAATACACTGTGCACAGCTGACACTTTCAGGTGAGTGCTTTGTCTAAATGAAGGCTACCCCTCACAAGCAGGATGCATTCTTGCTACAACAACACGCTGAATTCTTAGGTTTTGTAGAATTCTCATAATCATAGAGTTCATTTACCTTGATGTATAAAGACATATTTTCATACAAGGATTAGTACATTTATATGTATATGTATATATATATATATATATATATATATATATATATATATATATATATACAAATATATATATAGATAAATAGATAGATAGATATATATATATATATATATATATATATATATATATATATATATATATATATGTATATATATATATGTATATATAGATAGGTAGATTGTTATATTTACATATATATATACATATATACATATATATATATATATATATATATATATATATATATATATATATATATTGTTAGTATGTGTTACATTTAACGTAAATTATTTTTGTTTTGATCAAGTCACTTTGGCAGTAATTATTTCTTTTGGAACGTAATGACCCTGTTTCCTCCTCCCCGACTTTTCTGACTTATTGTATAGTTTTGATTACAATGAGCTTGTTTTCACGGGTGGTGTTGGAGGAGACTCTGGCGCTGAGCGTCCAGGAGGAGAGAGTTGATTCTGGACCTTTAAGAAGGGGAGTGCTTGACTGAGTCGGATAATTGAGATCTGCTATACTTCGCTTCTGCTGTTGTCTTCCTTTGGAAGATTTATGGATTATCCAACCTTGCCCTTGGTTCAGTGATTTAGCCAAGGGGACCTCTCTGCCAACTGGTAAGGTGTGGTGTCTTTTTGGACCTCAATGTCCGTTGATCGTCTCGCGACGCTAAAGTGAATGTTTACCTGTCGGATGGCCGTGTCCATGGATTGCCTGTCGAAATTATATAATAATCTCCTCGTCCTGTGAATTGAAGGCTGTGTTTGCCACTACCATTGTTTTGAAGCTCACTTAAGGGAGGAAATTTATTTTTTTGTTATGGATTTAGTGTGTAACATAAGTTAGGTTATTCTGACATTTCGACATTCTATTACTTTCGGGGTCCTCTCTTTAAAGTGTAATTGTATAGTCTGTCTTAATTTGGTGTAAGAGTGTTGGTTATTCTATGTTTTCAATGTGTGTTTGGATTTGGTTTATTTAATGTATTTTCTAAGAGGCTCAGTGGTTATTTCCTTCTAAAAGGTTTGTAATAAATATTAAAGTTTTATTTTCAGCTTTTTATATCCTCCTTGATTCCATCTCTGTACACTCTGTTGCGGCCATTCCACCTATTGTGGACTTGGTCGTTAGTGACTTCATTTGTGTTTAAGAGACTTTTGTGTGTTTGATGGGTGTGGCCCATAACAATATATATATATACATATATATATATATATATATATATATATATATATATATATATATATATGCATATATATATATATATATATATATATATATATATATATATATACATATATATATATATATATATATATATATATATATATGTATATATATATATATATATATATATATATATATATGTATATATATGTATATATATATATATATATATATATATATATATATATAGTGTAGACACTGTCCAATCCTTTGCCTTTCCCATTCATGAGTGACCTTTAAAACATCTTTCTGAATCTTAGTGAAAGTTTTCCCTTCATCATATTCTAAAATTTTCTAAGTATAAACTTATTTTCTGGTATACATTTCTAATTGAATGCTTATCTGGGATTTAGAGAAAAACTGAGCAAATACTCACAACTATTGACATCTGGGAGTAGCTTTTATCAAGCATCATATGTGTGGCGACAAGATGGTACTGGTCGATCAGGAAATCTACGAAGACAGGGTCATCAGGGTTGATTTCCTCTATGGCTTTGATTCCATCGAAGGTGCCCTCCTCCTCCTTAACAAGAAATCATATGGTTTCAAATATTTACACACATACCTATTTGATTACATTGATAGTGAATCTGTAGTTTATAGCCTATATCTCCTGAATGACATTTAAGAGGAAACACAATGTTTATCTCTCTCTCTCTCTCTCTCTCTCTCTCTCTCTCTCTCTCTCTCTCTCTCTCTCTCTCTCTCTCTCTCTCTCTCTCTCTCTCTCTCTCTCTCTCTATATATATATATATATATATATATATATATATATATATATATATATATATATATATATATATATATGTATATATTATATGTATGTATCTATATATATATATATATATATATATATATATATTCCATATTCATCATCTCTGTTTTTCTTCTATTTATCTTGAGGCCAACCTGATGTGAAATTTCATGCCTTCTGATAAGCAAGCATTGAAAATCCTGTGATGTTCTGCTAATAAGAATATCGTCATCAGCATACCGTAGGTCAGGTAATTTCCTATTACTAGTCAGTCCAATCATTCCCCACCATGAACAAATGTTCTATGTTTTATAATATCCCTAAGGAGAATAAACAGCATAGATGATATCACATTCCCTTGGAGTGCTCCATTGTTCACTGCAAATTAATTTTATAGGACTTCACTAACATTAACTTTGCACTTGCTATGCTCATGAACAGACTTAATCAAACTGAAAATGAAATATCAATGGAAGGCGAGAAGATTAATGTAGAATACTTTGAATATATAGGAACTGTGATCTCTAATATAGGGACTTTATAATTTAATATTGAAAAAAGCAAATCACACAAGGGCTATGTTGAGTAAAATTTGTGAAAGAAATTGCCTGAAATTACATATAAAAATCAGGCTTTGTATCAGTTTTGCAAGATCGGTGTTACTGTATGGGTGTGAGTCGTTGTATTACAATGAAACACTATCCAACAACTTTTGTAGATATGAGAACAAGGACTTCTGAAGAATACTGGATGTTGAATGACAAAACGGGATTAGAAATGAAACAGTAATAGAGATTACTCGAGTGCCATATGTGGATGAGATCAATTACTGTACTCTATAAATATACACAGTATATGTATGTATAGATATAGTACAGTATATATATATATATATATATATATATATGTATATATGTATAGATATAGTACAGTATATATATATATATATATATATATATATATATATATATATATATATATATATATATATATATATATATATATATATATATACACACATCCTCCTGCGACTATTGATACAAAGGGACTCGGTTAGATTTCGCTAGTCGTCTTTATCTTGGGCGTTTGAATCAACACTTCTCCATTCATACACTCTTATTGGTAAGAAACTGATGTCTTGCCAGGTAAATCCTGAATTGTAGTTAGCAGTTATGTTTCGACTTCTTTTAGCCCCTGGTGGCATGGTTAGAAGCGAGTTGGCCTTTCATTTAAAGGGGCTAGGCTTTGATCTTTGTATGAGATAGAAATTAATTTCTCTCTGAGCACGATACTGGGATAATTTCCATCTATATATATATATATATATATATATATATATATATATATATATATATATATATATATATATATATATATATGTACACACACACACATATATATATATATATATATATATATATATATATATATATATATATATATAGATAGACAGATAGATAGATAGATAGATAGATAAAGAGATAGGTAGATAGATATATATTTGTGTGTGTAGATATTTATACATATATATACATAACAAATATATTTTTTAAGTATTTTGTACTTTTCCTAATCATACAAACCTGAAACCTTTAATAGAAGTATGACAATAGGTGAAGCTAAATGACAAATAAACTTTAACAAAGTAAACATTCGAAGAGGAGCAAGAGTCCTGATTCCTGTAAACACTCTAACATCTGTGCATGAAGATACAATTGGAGTTAGTGTATGCCATAATCCATAGGTAAGTTAATGAAGAATCTATATCTATAGGATATTTATATGATTAATAAATGTGTATATAACTCCATCGCCTGCCTTGCTATGATAATAGAAGAAATTACTTTCAAACAGTACCAATTTTAAAGAATAGTCACTTTAGTGGAAAACATACCCCGTATCTAGCGTCTTGCACCTCACATAACGGCATGACTGGTGTACCCCAAGAGAGGGAAAGAGGTAGGGAAAATTTGCCAGACATTCCTACCTTTCATTCTAGACTAACATCGTGACCGCTATTCAGACACGATGTGACTTGTCCTGTGAGGGAGCTGGGATCATTACACCACTTGTTGAATAGCTACCACTGGTCCTAGTGAAAAGGTATCCAGGGACATGTGGGTATGTTCCCGAAGGTAGTAGGCAATGAAGGTCGTTTGTCATTTCAAGACTCCTGTATTCATGACCTGCGTCATGGACAGATTTTTCCGGAAGGCGGAGATTAAGCCGAAACTCCTGATTTCATATTTCCTCGCTCTCGACAGTCCAGTGCGTTGAGCCTCCAAGGAGTCGTAGGCACATTTGATTGTTTTCTTAAGACAGAAGAAAATGGTGTTCTTGGAGATTGGTTTCTTAACTTTATCAGATCGAAGAAAAAGCCTCTGGAGCTCTGGTTATCATTATTATTATAACTAGCAAAGCTACAACCCTAGTTGGAAAAGCAAGATGCTATAAACCTAAGGTCTGCAATAGGAAACAATAGCCCAGTGAGGAAAGGAAATAAGGAAATAAATAAATGATGAGAACTAATTAACAATAAATCATTCTAAAACAGTAACAACGTCAATACAGATATATCATAAACAAACTATAAAAAGACTTATGTCACCCTGTTCAACATAAAAACATTTACTGAAACTTTGAACTTCTGAAATTCTACGGATTCAACTACTCGATTGGGAAGATCATTCCATAAATTCGTCACAGCTGGAATAAAACTTCTAGAATACTGTGTAGTATTGAGCCTCCTGATGGAGAAGGCCTGGCTATTAGAATTAACTGCCTGCCGAACAGGATGAAATTGTCCAGGAAGATCTGAATGTAAAGGATGGTCATAATTATGAAAAATCTTATGCAACATGCAAAATGAACTATTAGAACGACGATTGGAAACATTTCGTTCTTTTGAGGTAGCATGTCAATGCCCTCACAAGACAAATGAGCAGATTGTCTTGATCGCCAGTTATTTCTTTAAGGGAGGTGAGGGAGAAGGTTTCAAACCTAGGATTTGAAATTGATAAGTTTTGTGTTTCTGCCATGAACTGCAGGATTAAAGAGAATGAAACCTTCTTTCAACTCTCTGCATGATCACCGGCATAAAAGATGCTATGTAATTCTCTGACGCTCTTCGCAGAGACTAGCACTAGAAGAAATATAGTCTTGAGTTTCTGATGTTGAGCTGACGCCTCCCTAAGAGGTTTGTACTGCACTTTTTTGAGTGATCTAAGGACCTTTGCGACATCCCATTCAGGAGGTCAAAGTTCCTTACGAAGGCACGACTGTTCAAAGCTCCTCATCAGCATAGACAGCTCCATTGAGGTGGAAATGTCTAGGGCTTTCAATCTAAGGACTTGGTTCAGGGCTGGTAGAAAAAAGACCACTCTATTCATACCACCAAGCCTCTGAGGTTTAGTGTGTTGGCAAATACGTTTCTCTTGCCCATAATGTATCTCGCTGATAACTCTACTGCATTGTTGAATGCCCAAATGTGTGTCTACCTAGCAAACTCACAGAGTTCCTGTGACATAGTCCCTCCTTGCTTGTTGATGTAGGCCACTAAGGTGGTTTTGTCATTCATCAACACTACCGAATGCCCGATCAAACTGTGATGGAATGCTTACAGAGCTAGGAGTATGGTTCAAATTTCCAGCAGTGTGATGTGCAGGCTTCTCTCTTCTATTGACCACAGACCTGAGACGATGTTGCCCTTCTGGTGTGCTCTTCACCCCTCCTTCAATGAGTCTGTGAACAGTAGCATATCTAGAGGAGCGGAGTCGGGTGCCACTCCCTTGGCGATATTATTATTGATCAGCCACCACTTGAATTCTTTCCTTCCATCTGCAGTCACCGGAACCAATGTTTGGGGAAGATCCTAGTAGTTGACCAGTGATGCTTTAGTCACTACTCTAGGAATTGCTAGTAAAGATGCATTTGAGGAACGAGTTTCTCCAGTGATGAAAGGTATCCTAGAAGATGGTGCCAATAACATTCTTGTAAATGCTAAATTGAAAGAGTCTGTTGATATGATTGTCTGTTGGAAAGACTTGTGCTGCTGCCATGTTTATTAACATACCCAGGTGTTCAATCCTTCTCTTGAGCTTGAGACAAGACTTTTTCCAATTAATCATGATCCCCAGATCATTGAAAAGGCCAAACATTTGTCTCCATCTTGTAGCAACTGTCTTCTTGAAGACAGGATTAACTAACCGTAGAGGTATCGTAACAAACGAACGCCGTTTTAATGGACCTAAGCTGAGACTAGTGGGAACACTTGAATGAACTCATGAGAAGCGGTGGATAGTCTGAAGCTTAGTACTTTTAACTGATGCCCCACTCTGTTCAAGAGAAAGCGGAGGTACTTCAAGCTTGACTGTTAGATGGGTATTTGGAAATACTTGTCCATCAGACTGATCAAAAGTGGGAAATTCCCTCTCCTGATGGCGGCCCGAACTATACTGGCTGTGTCTATCTTGAACAGAGTTTGTTGAACAAACTCATTCGACAGAGACAGCTGACTGTAGAAGCCAGGAGACCCATCTCATACAACTTCCAACTCGTCTTTGCCCAGTATTGCTGAAACCTCCTCCACTAGTGCCAGAACCTTTGGTGATTCTGAAGGGTAAGATTGAAACCTCATTAGAACTCGAGTGACTGTAGGGAGAAGGGGAGTATTGATGATTGGAATATGGTAACCTGTCTGGGGGTTCTTTACCGTTCACTCTTCTGCTCTGTGTTGCTGCTATGTTGCTCTTCAGGCATCCCCAACTCATGGCAGCAAGAGAAGGAGAATGCCTTTTTCACCATCCCCTTGTTCCTTTTTTCCTATGACTTCCCTTCCTGGTACGGCTAGAGCAAGGTCGTAAATGGGAGGGTTTAGTCTTGATTTTGACACGGTCAATTATTTCTTCATTGCCAGATGCAGCACAGAAGACCCAGAAGATCTAAAGGTTAAGGGTTTCGAGGGACTTTTGCCCTTATAGGTTACTGCCTGGTGGATATAGGAGTCATGACTCACTTCCTTTCATTTCTTGACAATTGCTTCGATATCTTGCTGTTGAAACAGAGATGTCACAACCAGCACTAATAAGATCCTAAGGGCCAGGACAGGTTTTTGCCCCACTCAGTTTGAGAATCAACCTACCATGACATCTCTCAGCTTGAGAACCCAGTTCACCCACAGATTAGATGACCGGTTTACTAACAAGGTGACTGCATTAAATGCTCCACTAACCCCTTTGTCAATTGATGATGTAATAGAAAGTTAAAAAAGAGGTCATTAGTGGAGAGGCTGAGATTCGAGAGCATTTCCTTTTCTGCCTCTAATTTCAATTGTTTCTTTGTTGCTAGATGTGGGACAGAAGACAAAAAAAAAGCTAGATGTTAAGTGCTTAGAAGGGACCTTTGCCCCTATAGGTTACTGCCTTGTTGATACTGAAGTCATAGCTCTCTTTCCGCCATTTCTTGACCATTGCTTCAACATCTTGCTGTGGAAACAGAGATGTCACAACACGCACCGATGAGTACCTAGGGACCAGAATAGCTTTTGTTTCCACTTGACTTAGAAACAGCCTGCCATGTCCTTACTCAGCTTTAGAACCGAGTTCACCCATTGGTTACCCAACTAGTTTGCTAACGATTTGACTGCCTTAACACCAGAAAGGATGAGAGCCGTAAACTTCTAGTGCAGAGCCTGTAGAAGAAGAAGGCTATTACCCCTGTCCAATGGTCTCTCCATGAAGTAGCTTGAAGGCTCGCCATTGATGCTACCTCCATCATTGTGAAAAGGAACTTTCGTTGAAATTCAGCCTCTCCACCAATAACCATTTTGTCAGCTCCTCTATTATATCATCAATTGGCAAACGGGTGGGTTGAGTATTATCTGGGACATAGTGTGCTGCACGCGTCTCATGCCCACTAGTACACTGTAACAGTAAAGTTTTTTTTTTCTTGCTCGCCTCCACACTGATAATATAAAACTGTTTAAGCTTGCTATATAATGTTTTGTACTGTTTGAATTTTGTGTCATTCTGACTCTGAATTATTTATATATGAGCTCATTGTCTTTTTCAGTAAACTAAGTTGCATTCACCTCGCCTCTTTGTTATTACGTTGTTACGTTGGTGACCACCGAAGAGACTATTCCACAGTACCTCTTTTGTGCGCACATTCTCCCTACCCTTGTTACAATGCTGCCCACTGAACCTGACTCTTCAACACATGTTGCCTCTTCACCAGCGGAGGAGAGTTTAGCTGGTTCCAGCACATTAAAGTTCCGTTTTGCATCAAAGGCGTGACTCGCCCAAGCAGCTAAGCGGCGATCACCAAGGACATGTTCCTAAAAATCTCTGAATGGTTTTTCGACCATGGGGCCGCCCCGACAGAGTATGAGGCTCTAAAGAAATACCTCCTGGAGCAGTACTCACCATCGCCAAGCTTTTCAGCAGTCTCAACCGCCATTGGGAGACCAAAAGACTTCGCCTACCCTCAAGGATATAACCATTATTGATTGCTTGCAGCCTGCCACAAATGGCTCTCCTTGGGAAGTAAACCTACTTTGAGTTCTTTGGGTATGACGCCTACCAAAACCTGCACACCCTACAATTCCTGATGTTGATACCTTGCCAGTGAAGGACCTTCATTACCTTCATCAACCTCTCCACTCCTGACAAGGAGGACAACTACTCAACACTGACCAAGGCCGATGTGAATACAGTAAGACACAGACGCGCATCCTTTGACATGCTGAAAGGGCGACAAACCCACCCACCACCCACATATGCCATCCCTCGCTCATGCTCTAACTAACGACCTCTCCAGCCACTTACTGATACTCATCAGCTACAGTTCTGCTACTACCACTCCAGATTTCGGGCTGATGCAAAGAAATGTGCAGATAATTGTCAGTTGCCATAAAAATGTGTAAGTAGGCCAAGGCTTGTGGTGGTGCCTCCCCTGTCACTAATGTTTTCTTTTTACATGATACAGGTACAGGTGTGAGATTTTTGATAGACACTTGTGCTTGCCGTTCCCTTCTACCAAAGTATCTCTCCGGGAGACGATGGAGTCAGCCTGCTGACATTTGCCTGGTAACTGCCAACAGGTCTGAGATCCCCACCCACGGGTACAAGACACTCACACTATCATTTGGGGAGGACAAATACTATTGGAAATTTTTCCTTATCAACCTAACATTACCACTACTCGGTGGGGATTTCCTCGCACATTTCCACCTTCTCGTTGATGTGGGGCAATCCATTAGTCAATGCGAACTTGTACTTATTGATGCCTCTCGGACCGCACACTCCACATCAGCGCACTCATGGAGGCCTATGCCCACCTCCTCATGTTGTACCCAGAAGTCTGCCGTCTTTAACCCCTCAATTTCATGAGATTTGATTTCCAAATTTTATTTAGCTTATCCATTATCTGATTTACTTTTTTTCAATTCTTCACTAAACTCTAATTCTAAAGACCATGTATTGGATATCATAGTTCCTAAATACTTAAATGATTCTACCTTATTCATCCTTTCTCCTTCCAATGGTATTTCACCCTCCATTGCATATTCTGCTCTCATCATGTCTGTCTCTCTTCTATTTTTCTTGAGTCCAACCTCCTGTGACATTTCATGAATTCTGGTAAGCAATCATTGCAAATCCTGTGGTGTTCTGCTAATAAGGACAGCACCATCAGCATACTCTCGGTCTGCTAATTTCCTATTACCAATCCAGTCAAATATTTCTTCACCCTTCTCCAGCAGTTTTACACATTACAAAATCCATATACATACATACATACACACAAACACACACACACACACACACACACACACACACACATATATATATATATATATATATATATATATATATATATATATATATATATATATATATATATATATATATATATATATATATATATATATATATATATATATATATATATGTATATATATATATATATATATATATATATATACTTTTTTGGGGGGTGAGATAGCCATGTCGTCCTAATGGAAGTTACTCAGAGGTAGCTTTACACTTGGGATATTTCTGTGAGTGATATACCAGAGAATTTAACATTAGAAGTATTACAGGGTACTATCCTTGGAGTGAATATCCCGAGAGATATCATGTATACAACAGGGACGTGTTTAAAACAAGCCACGGCTATCCTTCCCTGAATAGAGTTAACCTTGCCTTGAGAGATAAGGGATAGGAGTGGATACGTGGCCAAGAGAGCCGTTACAACTTCCGATCCCAGTGTGCCACTACATTATGTTTCCTGGTTTACCATTCCTTGTAGCAGCACCATCTTGATGGTTGTTTGGAATTTTCCTGCGCTTTTTCGTAGTTTTTTTGAGTGATTTCACGATCATGGATGCTTCTGCTTCTTTCTTATCAACTAAGTTGAGAACCATTTCATTTTGTGTTGGAGAATTTCGCGTCTCCAACCCGATATTTTCATGATATACATGCTCGGTGTCGGAGGTTCATGTATCCAAATCGCTCAGAAATGCTTAGTTATTTTATCATATCATTATAAGAATGTGTTTTATAATATTCTTTTACAATTGTGGTACAATCATGGTGTTCCCTCTTTTACTATTTTCTGCATGTGCGTATTTTATCGATCTTGAAATAGGCGCCATGGCTGGTAAATATGTACTTCTGCACCATCACCTTCTATCACTTAACTTTACGGGTTTCGTGAGGCTGCCCATCCTCCCATGCTATTAATGAGTCATAGAGGGGAGCTGCAGCCCTGAAGGTCCTTCTGGGCCCCAATGGCTAGTGTTTTACAGTTTTCCTATGGTTGTGGAAACTTGTTCCCTGTGTCTACTTCTTGGCCATCCCTTACAACACTCTAACCTTCTAATTCTGACAGGTAGACCTACATTTAGTGTTGCCTTAACCATTCCTAGGCTTCCTTTCTTAGTTTCTGGTAGGCTGGCAGACAGTTGTTAGGACTAGTTCTGTTTGCCTTCTTACTGCAGACCCCTTAAAACGCCATATTAGTTTTAATGCTACAGTTAGGCCTTCCTATCCTGCCACCTCATCAATTTCTGAGACTCCCATCCTCCCCCCTTCCCCCCTTGCTTGCCTGGGGGAGCGTCTAATTGCTGTGGAACATCATTCCCCTCCCAGTCCAGTTCCCTGGCGACTAAAGTGTATTTCGTTGCTATATAGATGGACCGGATAGCTTGTGAGTTATCTGGTCTGGCCTTGTGTAGGAGAGATTTTTATTCCTTTCCTGGATTATTTCTCTCTACCACCTTAGAGACCCCTCTTGGGTGAGCTAGTTGAACCTTTCGCTTCCTAGTTAGGCCATAACCCTTTACTGTCTTAGGAACTACAGTTCCTTTGTCAAGTCTACTTACCCTAGCATTTGAGTATCCCTCATCTGCCATGTCTGCTAGGCTGGCCTGCACAGTATATCTTATGGTTTAACCCTACCCAGGCAGAGAGCTAGTACCCCTTGGGGTTTTCCACTGCCCCTTAGTACAGTGGAACCTCTACATACGATTGCCTTTACATACAATTGTTCCAACATCCGAAATAAAATTCGATCAAATTTTCGTCTCGACACCCAAAGTCATGCTCCAACATCTCACGTAGATTTTGTTTACGTCGGTAGATGGCAGCACATCGGAGGGACGACATTGAGCATTGATTCGGTCAGTTCTCTGTTCTCGTGTGCATCATGTGGTTGTCCTCTGTTCGGTCTGTTATTAACAGTGCCTATTATCTTCTTTTTCTCACGTTTCATTTTTTATTTTACGTATAATCATGGGTCCTTACAAGCTTAGTTTCGGTACAGGTATTAGTAGTGGTGAAAAGAGGAAGAAGGTAATGCTTTCATTAGAATTGAAGCAAGAAATTATAGAAAAACATGAGCACGGTGTGCATGTGAGTGATCTGGCTAAACAATATGGCCGTAATAGGGCTACGATCTCGACGATCATCAAGCAGAAGGAAGCCATTAAAGCAGTCAAACCATCGAAGGGGGTAAAAATGAAGCAAAGAAAACTAAGATTGAGAGAGAGAGAGAGAGAGAGAGAGAGAGAGAGAGAGAGAGAGAGAGAGAGAGAGAGAGAGAGAGAGAGAGAGAGAGAGAGATGATGTTGATTGTCGAGCAAGCAATAAAACAAGCTGAATAAGTGAATCCTTAAAATAAGTTATCGTTTATCTCTCTCTCTCTCTCTCTCTCTCTCTCTCTCTCTCTCTCTCTCTCTCTCTCTCTCTCTCTCTCTCTCTCTCTCTCTCTCTATCAGAATCCTATTTGAAGGCAGACAAATCTGGTGAGTTTATATGGTCTTTAAAGAGAGAGAGAGAGAGAGAGAGAGAGAGAGAGAGAGAGAGAGAGAGAGAGAGAGAGAGAGAGAGAGATATTAACGATAACTTTTCAAAACTTATTTTAAGGATTCACTTATTCAGCTCCTTTTTATTTGCATGCTCGACAATAAACATCATCTCTCTCTCTCTCTCTCTCTCTCTCTCTCTCTCTCTCTCTCTCTCTCTCTCTCTCTCTCTCAGTCTCTCTCTCTCTCTCTCTCTCTCTCAGTGTTCTTTTATTACAAAGAAGTGTCATATGTATGTAATGAAAATTAGATATCAAAAAGAAACAAAAAAGGTAAAAATAATATAAAATATAAAAACTTAAAAAAAGATTAATAAGCTAAGTTAGGTTAAAGTTCATGTAATGTAAATTAGAGTAAGTTACGGTACGTTATCGCAGTCACCATCTCTACCTCCTCGCCGACCAACCGTCTCCTCCTGCGTAGCAAATCCTACACCTGCGTTGGCCTGTCTCTAAGGTAAGGTGACAATTAAAACCCAATTTTTTTTATTATTTCTTTATAATTATTCTTTTTCACATCTCTCTTATATAATGCAATTGTATTATTGTTATGTGTAATTATGTGTAGTAATTTATTAAGGAGTTATCATAGGTTTTTGGGCTGTAGAGCAAATTATACAAATTACAGTGTATTCTTATGGGAATATTTGCTCCAACATATGATTGTTTTAACATACGAAGCAGGTCATGGACTGAATTGAGATCGTATGTAGAGGATCCACTATAGTTGCCTAGCCTATGACTGCAGCTTCTTATCCTGGGCTTTGTATATCTTACTGTGGAGTCTTGACTCCTTTGCCTGGTCGGTTTATCCTGGCAGAAATATTGCTTCTGTCCCTGCTTCTAGTCTTTTCGGCTAGAGTGTGCTATGGGGGGAACTTACCTTTCCCTCTGCCACTTTAGCTGTAGCCTTTGGCTGGTCATCTGCACCTCCTTTTCCTATTCCATTTCTGAGGAACATTTTCCTCTGCAGTGGGTCGATTGGATCCTGCCTGGTTGTCAAGATATTCCTTGACTTTATGATTCTTGGCATCTTGGCCGTCTTGTACGGTTCTCATTATCTAAAGGGCTAACTCCCTTTTTTATGATCTAATGATACTGCCTTTCATTTCCTGTGCTTTTCCCCTTGATCGTGAACTGTTTCCATATAAAATTGTCCTGTTTTTCCTTGTCAACTGGACAATGCCTCTGTTGTGTTATGTCGACATTCTTGGAGTGTTGAAAGGTCAGTTCATGATGCCATGGTTGCCAGGAATATATGCCACCTTAGATCCAGCTGCTGCCGCTTTGGGGCCGTTGCTGTCAGTTTAGGCAGGATGGTTTGTGAATTTACCATCTTAGGTTGTCTATTAGACCAACTTTGGAGGAAATGGTGTTCCACTGATTTGACACTTTTCCTTCATTTTCTACCACACAGTCTCTTATAATTACTTCATTAATCTCTAAAGATTTCTGAGGTGTTTGGCATGAATCTCCACTGTAGCGTAGCTGTAGCCATAACGTGTGTCGTAGAAAATTTTTGTTCCAAAAATATTTCTTCATAACATTTCTAATTGAATATATATTTACATGCTGTTTTAAGATGTGAAACTTTTTTGATAGCACTTGTACTCATTTAAATCTTTTACCTTTACAGATTGCTGAAGACATGCAGTGTTCAACGGTAACCTGTACTACGTGGGTCAAGTTGCGCTGTGGCCACAATACTTTGCCGAAGGCATGCAAACTGTCATGTTTTTCAAAGAGTCATTTGCAATTTGGGAGCCTTTAAACTGCAACACGTGCAAAGACCTGTTAGACACTGGCTTCCATGCTACCAACGTCCCACAGGATGTGAAAGCGCGGAGTCAGAAGACCATTTGACATTAGGTGTGAGGCTTTCAGAACTCTCACCAAGGTACCCCTCACCTTCTTTCCATGGAACTCAAGGACCTCCTCTTCCCCAAGGCTAAGATGACTGCTGTTTTTGGTCATCATTTACCGAACATTCAACTCCTGCCGTTACCATTGGATTATCATGGTGATAAAGTTCGGGATGCTCTTTAAGTGATGAGCCTAGAGGCCAACGACATACCGACGACCTCTTCTGTGATGTCAAAGAGGGAGAGAATCCTGCTGACTACGGAAGACTCTGATAATTCCTTAGATGTCCATCAGGTGAGTAAAGTGCCTAGTACTTCTGTGGCTCAATTCCCCATCCCTGTATCTGCTGCCCCCACCTCCATTTCTACTCCTGTTCCTTCTCTAAGTACAACTTTGCTACCGGGTCACTTGGAGTATATGGCATCCATGAAGGCATTCCTGGAAAATATACATGCCAAACATAAACGAGCTCATATGTCCTTAGAGGCGGAGATAGAAGTTTTTGTTCAATAGAGATCTACATGCTTTCTTTTTAGCCTGAAGAGCATGCAGAGAACACGTCCTAGCCGCAGCAACTATTAGGCATGAGCCTAGAAAGTTGATTGACTTAAATATCTGGGGGAAAGATCTCTTTCCTCAGAAATTGGTCAAGGAAGTAATGGACAAAGCACCTCAAGAGAAAAAGAGCCTTTTGCAAATGGGGGTTGGGTGGGGAGGTTATGTCCTCTAGGAGGAAATTCACCCCCAAAGAAGGACTTCAGCCAAGAAGCCTTTCCAGCCAGGCCCCTTAAGGGGTCCGGCCAGTAAGGCAATATATGTGGGTTTAGGAAGATAATGGAAAATCGTGAAAAAAATCACTCAGCTTCGTATGGCCATGGAGAATGCATTTACGAAATATTTTGTTAAAATTCCTCTCACTTTCATAGTTACAGGGCAATTAGTAAAGGTAGCTAAATAAGCCAAAAACATTGATCCCTAAAAGAAAATGGAATATTTCATCTGTGATCGTAACTTTGATGATTATTACATCTTAATGTAAAACCAATTGTGAGCAATGGCATCTGTATAGATTCCATGAGTCACAAGACAGGAAGTTGGTCATTACACCCTTCAGTGCTAGCACAAATCTCAAAGTTACTACATGTTTGAGTTTGACCTCCGACATTCGTTCGCTTTTAAGTCTGATTTCTTGGTTTTGGGAAGAATTTCATTATGTCAAAGAGGAAAGATAATTTAAACATCTAATAAGAGTTTAGAATTGATTAATATCGACGATATTAGCAGAGTTAGTGAAAGAGAGAGAGAGGGAGTGTTGTGGATGAAAGAGCTACCATCTCGCCTGACACAGTGCCCTAAGAAGCAAGTATTGAGCAAAAGGATCTCCCTTTATGATTAAATTGTGATAGATAATTTTTTTTGGTTTATTATTATTCAAAAAAAGGAGCATGAAATTAATATTTATCATGATTTATCCATATTATCTTTGTAAAAAGGCAAAGAAAAACTTTGAGCTCCCGTATCTCGAAACAATACTTATTGACCTTCAAATTTTATTTTCTCTTAGTTTAAGAGATATAGCATTGAATTTTTTTTATATATATAACTTAGAAAGATATTATTAAGCAATAGGATGGAGCCCTTATTTCCAATTTTTTTTCATATATTTTTCTTATTAATTCTCCGATTTATAGGGTTTATTTTTTTTTTCCATAATGAAAATATTCATATTTAGCAAAAAAATGAATTTAAAAAAAAAAAAAACTGTATACCTCATTGGAGGTCCACATGAAGGCTATATAGAGTAGCAATGCCAGGTCTTAATATTAAGTATCAAGATAGGAGATTATAAAACACTCATTTTCTGGATAAATCGCCCAGGCAACGCAAAACCGAAGGTCAGATGCAAAAATCCTATACAGTTTGGAGATGTCCTAAGTCCTGACCTTAAAAAACGACATTAGCCAGCCGGCCTCCTTAAAGGCAGGAAAACCTTTCCTGTCGTGACGGCCTCAGTTGTCATGACCTCCAAGACTGTGTACATGGTTCCTAAGCAGTATGTGTCACAGTCTCTAACCTTGGCCAATACAAAAGAAAAGTGCTAGCAGCAGAACAAGGTCTGGAAAGGGCGGTCAATCTAGGAGCTGAGGGAGCAGAGGTAAGGTGTATAAAGGAACAGGTCCTTCACAACAATAATGAGGAGCTCCTGGTAGAGGAAAGTCTTGATCTTTTCAGAGATCAATGGGAGTTTGATCCATAGGTTCCCAGTATAGCCTCAAATGGACTAGGCTGGAAATGGAGACAGAAACCACCCCAGTTCCAGAGGTTCTTTCAATCCACAACCCCATTTTTGGAGGATTACGTACAGGATCTTCTCCGGAAGGGAGTCATCCATTGCTTAAAATCCATGAACTTTCAAGGGTGACTATTCTGCATGCCCAAGAAAGATTCAAACACACTTTGAACTATTCTTGACTTGTTCCCACTAAACAAATTCATTCTGAGCGATAAGTTCCAGATACTGAATATCTCGCAAAATACGAACTCTACTAGGCCAGGGGTTCTACACTGTCTCCACAGATCTTTCCGATGCTTATTGGCATCTTCCGTTAGGTCAGCGCTTCTCCCCCTACTTTGGTTTCAGACTGGTAAGAAAGGCCTACATATTCAAAGCTATGCCCTTTAGGCTCAGTATAGCTCCAAGGATATCCACAAAACTAGTCGAGGCTGTTATCAAACAGTTATGGAAAAAAGGCCTTCAGGTGATGGTTTACATAGACCACTAGCTAGTCTGGGCTGCAACGAAGTTGGAATGTTTTCTAGCAGCTCAAAAAGTCATAAAATTCCTGCAGTCTCTGGGCTTTACGATCAACCTCAAAAAGTCTAGACTATCTCCAGCTCAAAATTTTCCAGTGGCTAGGGCTTCACTGGAATCTAAAGTCACATCCTTTCTCTACTGCAAGGCAAGAGAAAGGAACTTGCAAAATATGTCAGGTGCCTACTTCACTCGAAAGTAATCATGAGACGTAAATATGAAAGAGTCTTAGGATCTCTACAATTAGCTGCCATGATAGACCTAATCCTAAAAGCAAGACTCAAAGATGTCAACAGAGCCAGGAGAAGAAAGGCATCAAATGCTCAGAGAGATCTTCACCACAAAACTCCGGCTTTACTGCACAAACAGATCAAGCCATGGTCCACTGCCAAGAGCTTGTCGACTCATGTCCTTCTAAAGTATCCTCTTTCCGTGGCAATTCATACAGACGACTTGGAACAGAGTTGGGGGGACATTCCCCTTTCCAAGAAGATACAGGATCAGTGGTAAGCCACATTTCAGAACTTCCATATCAACTTTCTGGAAAAAATCCCACAACAAATTAGTTCTTGACTGTTTAGTTCTTTTGTTTCATCCTTGAACAGGTCCCAGAACTGCAAATAGATCTCCTTGTGTCGAGCATCAACAAGAAGCTTCCCTGGTATATATCACCGATCTTAAATCCGGAAGTGGCGGTAACGGATGCATTGTCACTGGATTGGAGCCAGTGGTCTCTCATTTACTTCTTTCCATCTTTCAACCTCCTAATGAAAGTCCTGAAGACACTGCAGATTTTCAAAGGGACAGCAGCTCTAGTGGCTCCAACATGACCCAGGAGCAATTGGTACTCTCTGGATCTGAAACTCAAACCTCTCCAGATCCTTGTATCATCTCCTTTGCTGTCCCAGGATGTTCCACAGAAGACGGTTTTCGCTTCCTCTTGGATAACAAAAAACCTTCAGCCCATGATTTTCTCACGCTAGCGGCTCAAAAAAAATTCTGAGTTGCGAAGGAGAGGATTGAATTTATAGAAGAGTACATGTCCAATACTACGAAACGATAATACTAAAGTTCATGGAAAAAATGGGTGAAATTCGTTAAAAGACATCAGCCCTCTTCCATTACTATGAACTTCTGTATTTCGTTACACAAACAAGGTTTGGCCTTTATGACTATTTCCTCA
>NC_090729.1:88501809-88506809 GCF_036898095.1 Palaemon carinicauda
GTGAGAACTGAATTTGTACTGAGTAACCTTGCTAAGTTCCGCTGCATTATAGCTGCCATCGGTTGATGGGGCATCTATTGGTAGGATATCTATGGATTATTATATAGCATGCATCAATTCTAAGCAGCGGTATTAGGTTAGAACAAGTATGAACTCTATATAGATGGGTGGATCTTGCAATAGTGCTAACCTGGTAAAAGATATCTGTTATTAAGTTTTTCCATCCACCATATAATATTGTAACATTATTATTGCAGTTTCCACGAACAGATAAAAAGACGCATCACATATTACCACTATTCTAAACACCCTGATGCAGTGATAGTTATCAGTATCATATATCAAAATTTCTAAAATTTTAAAATTGAAATTAGTTAAATTTTACAAAGCTCTGTGGGCTACAAGGATGACATATGAAGTTTTAATACATTAACGGACACGCAGAGATACTTACTAAACCAAGTTCATCCTTATACATGTATTTAAAGGTGTACTTGTCATTCTTCATGGCATCGTTCAAATACTGGAAAACCTCGTAATTAGGAAATTGGAAGTTAGAACCACCAGTTGTTACCACATAGTGTTGACAGTCTGAGATATTACGGGCAGGTGTTTTAACCTGTTTGTATGCACTCACAAAGCAATTTTCCCTTTGGCTGGTGCACTGGTAGAAGGACCTTTAGGAGGGAGAAATACAAAAAGATGCATAAAAATTTATGAGTAGACTAGCCAACTAAAATGTTTAAAGGATGAAGTGTGAAGACAATAGGTAACGATCAAGCCATTGCACTGTCACACAATGTTCTAGAGAAGGAACATATGATGAAGAGTAGAAACTTAGCATGACCATGCAAGTAGTGAAATTCTTTTTCCCAAATAGGAATGAAGTACAGCGAGGTGCAGGCCTTTGTGATCTGTGTGAGTTGATGGGTAACTGCTTCACGACTGCTTCATATAAGTTGTGATGAGTTAGGCCCAGTACAGACTATGATTCATGATGTGCACAGTATTGAATGAATGCATTGAAAAACGACTTTTTCAACATGAAAACATATCGCCAACGTGTTGATGGGCCGGCTCGATTCCTGCTGCAGTGCTCAGTGTTGCGTCAACGTTCAAAGTGGTAAGACGTTTGCTCAGCTCTCCAGCAACAATGGCTAAACTGTGTCTTCTATTGAGTGAACAATGACCAACACTTCATTTTATTTTAATACTAATTTTAATCATAATAATAGTAACAATTTGAATATCAATTATTTTATTGATATAATAATAGCAATTTTATTAATTTTGTTAATAATAACAGTAGTTTCTCCTGGTAGAGCATCGGCATACACCTCTTTTTGACAGAAAATGTAATATCTGGCAACAAAAAATAACATTTCTGGTACCTAATTGTCTCTCTCTCATATATATATATATATATATATATATATATATATATATATATATATATATATATATATATATATATATATATATATATATATATACATATATATATATATATATATATATATATATATATATATATATATATATATATATATATATATTTATATATATATAAGAATTAGGTAATGAGGAAACTAAAAACATCGCAATGTGTGCATACTTTATGTATTTATATCTAATCTTAGGTCTGATTTCACCACCCCTATCCAATGAAAACAAATTAAATCTGGACTGAGGAGATGCCATAGACATATCAGTGAAACTCAACTTGACTTCAGTCCAAAACCAATCAATTCAAATATTACCTCCAGCTCTAGACCATTGCTCGCCTTCAACCTCGACTAACCGTTGTAAACTTTATGGTACAGGAAAAGTAATAATTTTTATAACTTGATATAAAAGCTAAATTTGTTTTGTGCATTTTTCCTCGTTTATTTCCATTGGTACTTTTCATTAACTTCCTTACATGCGGTTACAACTAGGTTGAAAATAGACTTTTATGGAAATAAGAACTTTTTTATGTATTCAGATGAAAAACGTAACAAAATTGGTAATTTTCTCAATAAAAAGTACAATTATTTTCTCAAAATTTCAATTTCATATATTTTTTCCTCAGCATCTTATAAATTAAAAAGTAACAAAATGTTACTTTCGTAAACGCCATTGGGAACCTTGTATTACGGGAGCTAGCAGGGGAAAACAAGCGAGTAGTGTTGCAGTACAGTTTGGCCACAAGTAAGTTTTTTCAACACCACAACTGCTTCACAATGCTGATACATGAATCATAGTCTGTACTAGGCTTAAACGCATTCATAATGAAATAAATGTTTATAGACTGTTCTTAGTAATAATAATAATAATAATAATAATAATAATAATAATGATAATAATAATAATAATAATAGTGTTCATATTAAAATATACAAACATACAGCAGTGATATTTTGTCTGGTTTTACAATGAGGGAGCAGTATGTTTGCTAGTGTGATCTCTTGAAAGATTGGTATAATCTCTACGAAGCCAGGCAGAAACAAATATAATTTAATGGAACACTTCGAAAGGTAAGAATAGTAAGATTCTTACAAAAGAACACATTATAAGTAAATCTTAAACAAGCATGATTACAATAATTTGTGTTTTTTTTTTTTTTTTTTTTTTTGTCTTTTGAGAAATAATAGTGTAATGTTTTCCTAGATAACTTATATCAGCCATATTATAGAATGTGATATTATGCCAGGTAACTTATACACACAGACACACCCTGCCACCCACGCATATACAGTATATATATATATATATATATATATATATATATATATATATATATATATATATATATATATATATATATATATATATATATATATAGGATATATGTATGATAGCAGTGACATTATTTTCAACTTTATCAGAAACTTGTATAGAAGAATGTTTTAAATACCCCGGGTAAGTACTTACCAGATCGATGTACAATGATTTTGAAAACCATCTAATAATCTAATTTATCAGGAAATTTATAAGTTGATCGAGCTCTTTACCCTGCCACGCAGATTGTCACTCCCATAGTTCGTAGAATTCCTTGTAGACTACGTTTTGATCAATTCAATAGGGCTTTAGTGGCAGAATATTAATTTTTTCGGCGGTCGCGGCAATTTAAAAAGACCCAGTTAGACCCCACTTGACCTGGGAAATTGCCGGAGAGCTTTTTTTTTTTTATCCAATCAATGAGTTTTACAAAAAGTTATAAATTTACATTGTATTTGTATAAAATGGGACTGTTGGGGGATTTGACAGGCATTTGTGCAATATGTCATATTGATGATATGCAATATATGTATGATGAAAAATCAGTGAACAATGGTAAATCTAGGTTTTTTTTGGCGTTGTTCGAACAGGTATTGCTGTAAGAAGATTGCCAGTAATCATGATAGCTTTTGTTCACCCTCAAAGCTATCATGCAAAGATGTTTGTTATTTTAGCAAGTTTTGTATATAGTTTCCCCAAAACTTGATTCGCCCCATGTGCAAAAAGTTTGTCTCCCATACGCTAGGTACAACTTCTGCCACGACGTGTGTGCGTGTGGACATTTTAATGATGGACAGCAGAAAGATTGGCAGATTGGAACATATCGGTGAGATAGACGAAAGTAAATTCGGAAAGAGGAAATATAATGTTGGCACCAAGGTCGATAGCAAATGGGGGCTCGGCGGGATTGACTGGGAAACACGTGAGACTTTTTTCAGGATTGTCGAGGATTGTTCGGAAAAGACGTTGCTCCCCATATTTTTAGAGTTCGTCTATCCCAAAAATACAATAATTTCAGACTGTTAGAAGGCCTATGGTAATATCGACGATAAATTTATTCGACTCTGCTCTGTTAATTATAGCATTAACTTTGTGAGTCTAAACGATCCCAGTTTGTACACCAATACCATTGAATCCCAGTGGCTAGTACTAATATGATCATTACTACAGAAATCTGGAACCCAGAAACATTTATACGATAGATACTTTGATATATATACATTATTCAAAAATGCTATTTAAAGAATACGGGGAGTAAACTGAAGGCATCTCTTGAATTAGTTAAGCGTGTTTACCCACTCAATACCCGTGATTCCGAAAGTCATGGTCCATCCCAACTCTCTACTCTTGCACTAATTGCCTGTCAATCCAAATTTACTACTGAATTATATACAGCCGTGGCAATAAATATCTAAGTTAGATTACTTACGAGAAGCAAAACATGTTGGAAAGTGCATGGGGTTATTGTAGTAAAGATTTAAGTTAAAAGTTAAAATTATGTGTCGAGGCTGACACTGTTATTGTGACGGTTTCACAGTTGCGGGCGCCCCGAGGCGACCGCCGAACAATTAGAAAATAAACGGGCGCACGAGGCAACAACTTAACTGTTAAAGTGCACTCTCGTAGAGGCTAAAAAGAGATAAAATTTCCCTCATGCGGAGGTAAAACAAAATCTCCTCACTAGAAGGACGAAAAAAAAAATCTTATGAAAAGAACAAATTAATCTACACTCACAAACGGACAAAGATCAATATATTCCCTCACGCGGAGTAACACAAAAATCTCCTCACACGGAGGACAAATGTTGCCTCTTCTTGAGGCTAGACTAAGTTTCCTTATGCAAAGGATACACTAATTTTCCCCATGCAGGGGACGAAGTTAAATCTCCTTGCACACAGGACATACACAAAATTTCCTCACACGCAGGATAAACACAAATCTCCTTACGAAAAGGATAGCACAATTTTCCTCACGCAGAGGACTAACACAAAAGTTTTCCCACCCAGAGGATAAAGCTTAAATCGATATCACGCTTGTAAGTGTTGAATGATGAAGTTACAAATGAAACTACATAGTTAATTAATGGAACAATATTCAGTAAGTTACATACGGTTAACAAAAAGTAAGAACCCTTTAGTTTAGATTGTAAGCAAGGTCCGCCATCTCAGAACAAGCACGTGGAATGAAACGGACCAGGTGAAATTAAGTTTCTACACAACTCGTAAGAAACCTTAAAATTA
>NC_090729.1:88511809-88571809 GCF_036898095.1 Palaemon carinicauda
TCTTTTCCTCTACCTCTCCTTATACTGGGCCGGCCGCCGGCTGCTTATAGCTATCGGCGGCCATGTTGGTTGCCTGTCGGCCGGCAGTTACTCTGCCGCCACTTGCCGGGGGTGTCGCTGAGCGATAACCCAACAACATTAAACATACTATGACCAGTGGGCGGCAACTAAGTATAGATCTAAAGACAGTAACTGCCTTCAATAGCCCAGAATAGGCCCGCATATGTCGGCAAGGCCGGCATATTCCGGCAGGCCCAGCATATGTCGGCAGGCCCAGCATTTGCCGGCAGGCCCGGCATATGCCGGCAGGACCGGCATATGCCGGCAGGCCCGGCATATGCTGGCAGGCCCGGCATATGCCAGCAGGCCCGGCATATGCCGGCAGGCCCGGCATATGCCGGCAGGCCCGGCAGGTCTGGCAGTATACCGCTGCCAGTCAGTGCTGTAGCCCGAAAAAAATTTTTCCAACCTACAAGGTGCTTCATGGGCAGCCTTTTGTGAGACCATCTCATATAAATTAATGATCCTCTTTACCACTTAATGGTTATCAACCATTAATTTACCCCATATATTGAACCTGGGACATTGTGTTAAGAAGACACTTTATATCAAAGGATATTATCTTCCCATACAAAATTCATTAGGAATTTATTGTTCAATATTTGAGGAGGTCATAGCAATGGGCTGGACAGGAAACACAAGTAGGTGTCTTTCCTATCTTCTAGCTTACTCTATCCAAGCTAATATTTTAAAGAAAAAAAAATATGTATGCTGAAATCTGAGAATTTCACCGAATACTTATATGCTTTCTTTCTTTACAGGAGGAGCATCCCGAGTGCGGGAACAGTTTTTGCAGGGTCCGTAGCAAGAACTTCTACGGCCATGACGTGTGCAGGGCCCATGTTCGCTGCGCAGTCACCCAGGGGGCTCTCAAATACTGGGACCCACAGGTATATACCATTTGTGACAAACTGGTAAAAGAGGCTTTTGATGATCAAAAGTCTACTAAGTCAAGGGATGCAGCAAGGGACACGCTGCGAAAATGGGTCAGGGGTTTTTAGAAGAACACCTCTGGCCCCTACCTTCCTAATGAGAGGATGAGGGACTGTCTTTTCCCTAGGGCATCTGCGGATGCAATCATTCCCCAGGCTCAACCTTAGATTCCCCTAATACAGATTCCGATGGAATCTGTTGTTTCGGACGCCTTGAAGGGCATCCATTTAGATGACAACATGTCGGTTGTCTCAGAGGAGACTGAGAACAATCTCCTACTGGAAAAACTGGAGCTGGAGGATGACGTACCTCCTGAGGCTGAAGTCGATAAGACCGAAACGATTTTGGTATCTTCAGCCACGGTGACTGAGCCGGTGCCTTCGACTTCATTTACTGCACCCCAGCTAGATTCCATCACGAGTACGTTGTACTCGCTGCTGTCTATGGTGTAGGACATTCAGAAGAAATCGTCCGAGAAAGAAGCTTCTCTTCGGATGGAAATGCATCAGCTGGTTGCAACACGTTTAGCCCTGAAGAAGCTAAACGTCAAGGATCTCCCCGCTTTCTCTGACGTTAACCCTTGGAGATATGCAGAGCATATGCCAATGTCGGGGGGAAGATCTTCCTCTTGGAGAAACTGGGCACTGTTCCAGTAGAGGAAATTGAGTTTTGGCCGAGCAAAGGGGCCTACGCGGACTGCTATGTCCGTCTAAGGACGGAACCTGCATTCAAGGAGGAAACAGAGCCAAAAGAGACGATTGTCCTTGAACTCTCTAAGGCTCAGGCCTTATATACAACCACCTTGAAAGAGAGGGCCTTTACTAGTTCCAAGGTGCCGGCTCTCAGCAAAAAGCACCCGTCCTTTATTGCTGACCCCAAACATGCCTTCCCATTTATGGACAAAGGGTTTAAGGCAGCCTTAAAGGCAGTTGAAGCAGGGAAACCTTGCCCTACACTGGAGGAGTGTAGACCCTTTTCCCTTGCTTTTCCATCAGATGATAAAGACCGGAAGGATGGTCATAACACCTTCACAGTTGGGAAGCTGCAGGCAGATATTGCTGGACGACAGTTCGGCGAAAACCTCCTGAAGCTGTCAGAGTCTCTCCTGCGCAGGGAACAAGAGACTAAAGAACGTCTTGCTGCTTCCATGTCTCTGCAGACTGGCTTAGAGACTATGGCAAGCATCCCGGACACCCCAGATATGTACATGGTCTTCGCCAAATCTCATTTGGCGACAGTCACCAAGGACTTGTACAACTTTATCAAAGCCCGAAGGACTTGTAGAGAGTTCGTGTTCGCCTCGGCTGCGGTGAGACACGAACCAAGGAAGCTCATAGCCTCCAATATCTGGGAAAAAGACCTTTTCCCAAGTGGAGTGGTCAAAGAGGTCGTGGACAAAGCCGCTACGGAGAACAAGAATCACCTCTCCAAGTGGGGCTTGTCCTCAAAAAGAAAATCTTCCGCTGACGAGGGTCCCCAGCCGAAGAATAAATCAAAACGACCAAGAGTGCCCTCTCGGCCTAGAAAACAGCAACAGCTTCCCGTGGCCACGGTGCCCCAGACGGTGGCACATCCAACCACCACCTTCCAACTGGTGCCCCAAACGCTGGCGACCCAATCGGCGGAGTTCACCCCAGTCTTTGAAAGCCAATCGACAACTTTTAGGCCAAAGTCTCGAGGTTCCTTTCGAGGTTCCTCTAGACGCCCCTTCAGAGGTAGGGGTAACAAAGGTGGGCGCGGCCAAGGAGGCAAGTCCTCCAACCAGCACTCCAAGTGAGATGCTACCGGTAGGAGGGAGACTTATCCTCTTCCGGGATTGTTGGACATTCGATCCCTGGGCCCACCGCCTAATCAAGAACGGACTAGGGTGGAGTTGGAGCTCAACTCCACCAAACTTTCCTCAATTCTTCCAGCACTCAACCCCCATTCTGGAAGAATATGTTCAGGAACTCCTGAACAAAAGAATTATACGGAAGGCAAAGTCCATCAGATTCCAAGGAAGGCTATTTTGTGTTCCGAAGAAGGATTCGGAAAACCTCAGAGTCATTCTGGATTTATCACCACTCAACATGTTCATAGTGAACCACAAAATCAGAATGCTGACGCTTCAACACATAAGGACCCTTTTGCCCAAAAGGGCATACACAGTCTCCATAGACATGATGGATGCGTACTGGCATGTTCCAATCAATCGTCAATTTTCCCCCTACCTAGGGTTCAAACAACAGAAAAGAAAGTACGTTTTCAGAGCCATGCCCTTCGGTCTAAACATAGCCCCAAGGGTATTCACCAAGCTTGCGAATGCAGTCATTCATCAACTACGCCTAAAGGGGATCCAGGTAGTAGCCTACCTGGACGACTGGCTGGTGTGGGCAGCATCCGAGGAAGAGTGCAGGCAAGCCTCCAAGCAAGTGATCCAGTTCCTGGAACACTTAGGATTCAAGATCAACTTGGAAAAGTCTCGTCTATCTCCAGCTCAAAAGTTCCAGTGGCTCGGCGTCCACTGGGATTTACAGTCACACTGCCTTTCCATTCCATCAAAGAAGAGGAAAGAGATAGCAGGATCTGTCAAGAGACTTCTTCAATCCGACAGGATATCAAGAAGGCAACAGGAGAGAGTGTTGGGGTCCCTCCAGTTTGCCTCAGTGACAGATCCAATATTGAAAGCTCAATTAAAAGATGCATCAGGAGTTTGGAGAAACTATACATCAAACGGTCAAAGAGATCTACAAAGACCAATTCCGAATCGTCTGCGATCACTACTCAAACCATGGTCGGAAGTCAAGAACCTGAAGAGCAAGGCACCTCTAAACCACCTCCTCTGGCAGTCACCATTCACACGGACGCCTCAAAAGAGGGGTGAGGAGGTCACTCTCATCATCGGAGAGTCCAGGGAACCTGGTCTCCCCTCTTCAAGACCTTCCACATCAATTTTCTGGAAGCCATGGCGGTTCTTCTCTCTCTGAAGAAACTGGAACTTCGCTGCTCAGTCCACATCCCTCTGGTTCTAGACAGCGAAGTTGTAATGAGATGCCTAAATCGACAAGGCTTGAGATCGCCTCACATAAATCAAGTGATACTGGCCATCCTCAGTCTAGCAAAGAAGAAGAGATGGCACTTGTCAGCAGTCCACCTTCAAGGGTTCCGCAATGTGACAGTGGACGCTCTATCCAGGGTCAACCCGATAGAGTCAGAATGGTCCCTAGACGCAAAATCATTCTCCTTCATATTACGCAAAGTCCAGTGACTGCAGATAGATCTCTTCGCAACGAGCGACAACAAGAAGCTAATCCGGTATGTAGCCCCGTACGAGGATCCTCTAGAGGAAGCGACAGACGCAATGTCCATAGATTGGAATAGGTGGTCCAAGATATACCTGTTCCCTGCAACCAACCTTCTGCTGAAAGTCCTCGACAAACTAAGATCCTTTCGAGGGATAGCAGCAATAGTGGCCCACAAGTGGCCCAACAGTGTTTGGTTCCCTTTGATAACGGAACTACGCCTGAAGCTGATCCCGTTGCCGGACCCAGTTCTGACTCAGCAAGTGCAGAAATTGACTGTCTCAGCTTCATCAGAGAAAACCCAGAACTTTCATCTCATGATTTTCTTGCCCTAGCGGTCAAGAAACGGTTTAGGATTTCTAGGGACAGTATTAACTTCTTAGAAGAATATAAGTCAAAGTCAACAAGAAGACAATATGAGTCTTCCTGGAAGAAATGGGTGGCCTTTGTCAAGGCGAAGAAACCTAAGAAGATTTCTACGGATTTCTGCTTGTCCTTCTTCGTCCATCTTCATGAACAACGTTTAGCAGCCAACACGATTACTACATGTAAATCTGCCCTAGCCAGACCAATACTATATGCCTTCCAGGTAGACTTTTCTAATGAAATCTTCTACAAGATTCCATAAGCCTGCGCTAAACTTCGGGCCGCAGCTCCTCCAAAGCCCATTTCATGGTCTTTGGATAAGGTTCTTCACTTAGCATCAACTCTGAACAATGAGGATTGCTCGCTGAAAGACTTGACTCAAAAGGTGATATTCTTATTTGCACTAGCCTCAGGAGCCAGAGTTAGCGAAATAGTGGCCCTCTCAAGGGATGATGCCCACATTCAGTTCACAGACTCCGGAGAACTGAACCTCTTTCCGGACCTGACGTTTCTCGCCAAGAACGAGCTGCCCACTAAGAGATGGGGTCCCTGGAGAATCTGCCCTCTGAAGGAAGAAGCATCCCTCTGCCCAGTGGAATGCCTAAAGGTCTATCTTCGTAGAACTTCGGACTTTAAGGGAGGTCAGCTTTTCAGGGGAGAGACGTCTGGTTCAACATTATCCTTGAAACAGTTAAGGGCGAAAATCACCTATTTTATACGCAGAGCGGATCCTGACAGTACACCCGCAGGTCATGATCCGAGAAAAGTTTCCTCGTCTCTGAATTTCTTTCAGACGATGTCGTTTGAAAGCCTTCGTGCTTATAATGCATGGGAGTCCTCCAGAGTTTTCCTTCAAACACTATGCGAACCAATTACAGGAAATAAAATTTCATGTGGTGGCGGCAGGCAGTGTTATAAAATCTGCCGCTTGATTACTGCGAAGAACAGTGCACTAATTGGGACTTTTAGTGAAGGGTGTACATGATAAACTCGTAAGACATATCATGTTGAGTATTGTGTTTAGTGATAACACTATAGACTGTTCTCTCTACACAGGGGACATTAAGCATAATAGACTGACACAAGTGCCAGGTATACTTATATGCAGTGTTCCTAGTAACAACAGAATACATAGTGAAATTTTATATTTCCCTTAGAGTGGCTAATGTTTTCCCTTCCAGGTGAAACTTATTTTAATTCTGTTATTACTATTTATGCTTTTATGCATAATTGTTCTGCATAAGATGTAAATGAATACAACCATGATTTCTATTTTTGTAATAAACAATAGAAGGAATCTTTGCGTCTCTTTCGCCTCAAACATTCTAGATTAAGAATAAAATCAGAGCATCCTTGATTCTTTTAATATTTAAGAAAATATTGGGGAACTAAGGTTAAGACTGTTCCAAGCAAACAAGTAAGAAATGATTGTACTAAACTGTGTATTTTACTGAACTAAGGTTTCCTATACGTATATAAACCTGTCTGTCTCTTTTCAGCCAGACTTGGGAGGTATCAGTAACCTATACAGATATACCATCTAAGTACAAACTATACTTTATGTATATGATGACACTAACATACAAACTGTTCGCTAGATTGTTCCTTGAACTCACAATCCTGGGTTTTTTCCTAGAGTCTACCCAGACTCTTCCCTGTAGGGGGCAGGAAGAGCTGACATAGTTTATGATCAGTTAATTGATGTATAACGGTAACATCAAGTGTCTCTAGGTCTAGAAGACCAAATAGGAAATATTCATCTCGAGATAACGGCACTATTGAAAATCCAAAGATACATTAATGCTCTGGTAAACTTCCATCAGGACGACATGGCCTGAGCCCAAAAAACGGATTTTGAAGCGAAGCGAAAAATTTATTTTTGGATGAGGTAGCCATGTTGTCGTGATGGACCCACCCTCTTTTTGACCAAAGGATAATGAATCCCTCCCTATGGTACTGTATCTGGAACACCTACAAAGCTACAAAGAATGGCTTGGTGGCGTATCGCGGTGGCGATTCGGCGCACTATTTACAGTGCAGTAGGAGTGTCGAGAGCGTTATCTCTTTAATGACTCTCCTATATTCTTGCCACTTTTTCCCCCTCAAAGCGGAAACGCTATTAGGGGTGTAGATAGCTATGAGACGTGTCAAGAATACGTCCTCTGATTACGCGATATCCAATTTTAAGGGATATTCGCTCCAGGAGTTAGAATTCTGGATACCTTTGGTAAATTCTCTAGGATATATCACTGTAGTCAAATATAACCTAGGAAGCTACTAATGAAGGAACTTCCATCAGGACGACATGGCTACCTCACCCGAAAATAGATTTTTCGCTTAGCTTCAAAATCTATTATATATATATATATATATATATATATATATATATATATATATATATATATATATATGTATATACATATATATATATATATATATATATATATATATATATATATATATATATATATATATACATATATATATATATATATATATATATATATATATATATATGGAGAATATTTTTTATTTAAATGTTTTGAGTGGAAACTTAGTTACTCCAGGAAAGTCTCCGTATGTTAATTACTCAAAGATCAACAGGGGAGGATAAGGAACACTTACACTCAGGGCACAAACACCCTGCTAGTAACTTTACTGAAGTAGTTCACTAACCATCATTCTTAAATACAAAAAGGAAATTTTATTGTCCAGAGGACGGAGAACTCCACACGTGAAAATAAAAGTAATTTAATCACTTACTCTAGCTTTGTCAGGTCTATAGTCAACTACACTCTCAGGCTCTGTTTCGACTCCATCCCAGGGACCCTAGTGAGATGCTGGACAGGAGTTTTATGTTAAGTTATTATTGAGATAAACAAAAAAATGGGAGCAGTGATGTAAAGTAAAGTTAAGTTTAAAGATATCTATCTTGGCCTTCGAAGCAAATATTCAATAATAAGTCACTCGCTAACACACCTTTTTTTCAAGTTACTTAGTCCTTTCAAAATATCGGGTATACTGTTCCGATATTAAATAATCATGATAGACTATTAAATAAAAGATGGAGTAAAAATATGACAAAGTTTTATTAACCTAATCATGATTTATTTTACAAATTTATATTGAAAGAAATTGATATCTGAACAACACAAAAATGGTATCAAAACAAAATGTAATATAATAAAAGGCAATTCAAAATAATAAAAATGGTTTCTTAGACACGTGGTCTTCTGCAATGGTCAATAACTGAAATTGGGTCAGCCACTTTGCCTGTGACCCCGAGACTGCTAGTCTCGGAAGTTGAAATAATATCCAAAATAAATATGCACACAATCCCACCACACACAACCCGAAATATGTAATAGCCAGTTAACATAATCAAGTTAAAAGTTAATCTAAACTAAAAAATGGGGGAAAACTAAGTGGCCACGTAACGGTAGCTGCACTCCTTGGAATACCGTCTTTGTCCTCAAATGGCTGTTGACTGGATCGTTGCACAGTTTGCACTTTGCACCCTTGACTGGCTCACCCCAAGAATCCTCGCTTGTGGTAGTAAGGTTTCCCAGGCTCCTCTCTTTCACTATCTCCAGCCAGCAGGACTCCTGTGTGAGTCAAGTTTTGGGAGAGGGGGTGTGAGCCAGCGGTGCACGGATCCACTGACAAGCAGGTCAGTTGGTCACTACTGCTTCCGAACAAATGGGGGTGACCTTAGGGTCGTGCGGGCTTAATTAATGGGCTTCACCTTTCAAGACAGGTGAGTCTTGATGCGCAGGGTAACCCAGGGCAGGTGCCATATCGGGGCTTAAGGACAGGGCAATGTATCGTTGCAAGGAGTGTATAGGAGGAAGGATTTTGCCTAAAATACTCAGAGAAATCTTGCTGCTCTAAGAGAGTTTATATATATATATATATATATATTTATATATATATATATATATATATATATATATATATATATATATATATATATATATATATATATACAAAAATCCTACCTATTCTGGCTTACTAAAAATTAATAGCTAAAATGAGAAATAAGCAAGGGGCTGGTGCAATGGGCATACATCTTAAAATTAACAAACCTTAATTGGTATTGAGAAATAAAAGCTGCTTTAAAGTCACCTGCATGAAAAATGGTAAGCAAATCAGTTTAGTAATTTATCTTGACCCAAGTAGCTTAAGGAAAGAACCAACATACGCCGGGATAAGGCCCTTGCTGTGCATATCTACGCTGTGACATCACGAGCATGGCGTACGCTACTGTCAACAAGTTTATTTGATTTATAATAGTTCTCCCGATGTTTCATTACAGAAAACCTAATGTAGGAGAGAATGTTGAGGGGTAGCTACAGTATTATTAGGAGAGAGCCAAAAATACAAAAGGAAGAAGAAGAATGAAGAAAAATTCTTCACAATATATATACGTATAAATATGAATATATATATATATATATATATATATATATATATATATATATATATATATATATATATAAATATATGTGAAGAATTTTCTTCACTCTTCTTCTTTCAATCGTATTTTTAACTCTCCTCTACTAATACTATAGCTACCCCTTAAACGTCCTCTACTACATTCAATTTTCTTTAACGAAGCATATGGAGGACTATTCTAAACTAAAACTTGTTGACAGTGGCGCACGCCATGCTCGTGACGTCACAGCGTAGATACGCACAACAGAGGGCCTTAGTGTAACCTCGGCGTATGTTGGTTCTTTCTTTAACTATATGGGTCGAGATTAAATTCCTAAATTAATTTTAAATATAAATTTCAATACTGCTGAATTAATGCATCTTATATTTCCCAATACCAATTAAGGTTTGTTAATTTTAAGATGTATGCCCATCACACCAGTCCATTGCTGATTAATCATTTAAACTATTAATTTTTAGCAAGCCAGAAAAGGTAGGATTGTTGTATATATAAACTCCCTTAGAGCAGCAAGATTTCTCTAAAGTATTTAGTACAAAATCCTGCTTCCTCTGCACTCTTTGCAACAATATATTGCCCTGTCCTGAAGTCCCGATATGGCACCCCCAATGAAGTACCGTGCACATCAAGTTTCTCACCTGTCTGGAAAGGTGAAGCCAGGAGATATCTTCGACCTTAGTGTTGAGCCCATTCGTTTAGAAGCCGGCCTGGACGACTGACCTGCCTGTTCAGTGAACCCGTGCACCTCTGGCTCACCCCCACCCCTCTCTCCCAAAACTCGACTCACAAAAGATTGCTGCCGGTCGGAGAGATTGAGAAGAAGAGGACCCTGGTATACCATAGTTGCAGCCAAAGTGAGAATTTTTGGGGTGAGCCAGGCAAGAGTGCAAGGTGCCAATTAGTGAGACGTCCAGGTCAACAGCCATCACGGGCATAGGGCAATCTCAAAGGAGTGCAGGTACTACAACAATGGCCATTTAGTTTTCCCCCATTTTTTTCTTAGCTTAGACTAATTTTAACTTGCTTAGAATAACTGGCTTTTACACTATTCGGACTGTGTGCGGTGGGATTGTGTGTAAATATTTTTCCGTTATTATTTCTTGCTTGGAGACTAGCACAGTCTCTGGGTCACATGGGCCACGTGTCCGACCCCATTTTGATTATTAATTTTTGTAGACCACGTGTCTAAACCATATTTCATTATTTCAATTTGCATTTCTTTTGATATTTTGTCTTTGTTAAGATGTCCGTTTTCTTTTAATGTAAAATTGTAAAATAAATCAATATTGGGTTAATTAAACCTCTTTAGTATTTTTGCTCTCTCATTTATTCAATGTTTAAACTGGGAATATTTGAAGAGTAAACCTAAGGAAGTCTATAGTTGGTAACAGCGAGGAACTTTGCATTAATATATTTGCTTCGAAGGTAAAGATCCTTATCTTTGAACTTTTAAACTACTTTTCATCACTGCTCCCATTTTGGATTTTGTCTAATTACATTAACATAAAATACCTGTCCAACATCTCGCTAGGGTAGCTGGGACGGAGCCGGAACAGAGACTAAGAGTGACATGACTATAGACCTGACAAAGCTAGAGTAGGCCATAAATTATTTCTAATTCTACGTGTGGAGTTCTCCGGCCTCTGGACAGTAAAATTTCCCCTTTTGTATTTGAGAGTGATGGTTAGTAAATTGTGACAGTAAAGTATTAGCAGGGCGTTTGTGCCCCGAGAGTAAGTGCTCATTATCCTCCCCTGTTGAACTTTATGTAACTCTCATAAGGAGACTTTCCCGGACTAAGTTCCCACTCAGAACATAAAAAATTCCCCACAATATATATATATATATATATATATATATATATATATATATAGATATATATATATATATATATATATATATATATATATATATATATATATATATATATATATATATATATATATAGATCTATATATATATATATATATATATATATATATATATATATATATATATATATATATATATAGATAGATAGATAGATAGATAGATAGATAGATAGATAGATAGATAGATATATATATATATATATATATATATATATATATATATATATATATATATATATATATATATATATATATGTAATTATTTGGCCTCTGAAAGGTAGATATTTGCCCTGTAAGTTTTAAAACTTTCTAAAATATTTTGTCTTTCAATAGTTTGCTTTTGTTAGCAACAGTGTCCTTAACAGTTTTATAGTCGATTCATGCAAGCAGCCTACATCAAATTCAATGCAAATCACCATCATTATTGTGATTAATTTTTCTTCAATCTCCTTCCTTTCTTTCGTATTTTGGTCTCGCTCCCAATATATCAGTTACCCTTCAAATTCTCGCTTTCGTACTTTATGTTTTCTTCTACCGAACATGGGTAAACTACTTTAAATTATCTGAAATTGTTGACGATTTGACTTGTCCGTGACGTCACTGCATAGAAACAAAAGACAAATGCATTATGCTGCATATGTTGGTTTTTTCTCTCAAACTGCGCGTGTCGGGATAAATTATTACAGTGGCTTACAATACAATTTTAGTACTGCTGACTGTTAAGCAGCTTATATTATCTCTACAGTACAAATTCCTCATCTTGATCATCTCCTACTACGCATGTTGACGAACAGGGCCTTGGTTAGATTTCACCAGTCCCCTCTATCTTGAGCATTTATCATCTCCGACTTCAGGCTTCATAGTCCTCAGCAATGTAGGCATAGATGTTCCAATTTTCCAGTACCTTGCGGTGCCCACTTAAATGTTCGGTGAACTAATCTCTCTGTGGGAGTGCGTAGAGTGTACCTAAACCATCTCCATCTACCCATCACTATGATCTCATACACATATGGTACTCGAGTAATCTCTCTTTTAGTTTCATTTCTAATCATGTCCACCCATTTAACTCCTAATATTCATCGGAGGGCTTTGTTCTCAAATTTACTAAATCTGTTGGATATTGTTTCATTGTTATACCATGACTAGTGTCCATACAATAGCAGAGATCTCACTAAACTGATATATAACCTGATTTTTTAATGTAATTTCAGGCGATTTGACTCCCAAATTTTACTTAACCTAGCCATTTTCTGACTTACTTTTTTAAATCTTTCGTTAAACTCCAATTATAAAGACCCTGTATTAGAGATCATAATTCCCAAATATTTAAATGAATCTACCTCATTAATCCTTTCTCCATCCGATGATTTTTGATATTCTATTGCATATTCCATTCTCATCATATCTCTTTTTCTTCTATTTACCTTCAGCCCAACCTCCTGCGATATTTCATGCATTCTGGTAAGCAAGCATTGCAAGTCCTGTGGTGTTCTGTTCGTCATCAACATACTATAGGTCAGGTAATTACCTATTACCAATCAAGTTCAATCCTTCTCCACCATCCCCAACTTTTCTATGCATTACAAAATCCCTGAGAAGGATAAACAACATAGGCGATAGCACATTCCCTTAGGGTACTCCACTCTTCACTGAAAATTCATCTGATAGGACTCCACTAACATTAACTTTGTACTTGCTATGCTTATGTACAGACTTTATCAAATTTAAATTTTTAACAATAATGCAATAATACCACAGGACTCTCCAAAAAAATTGGCCGGTGCACACTATCAAAGCCTTTTTTATAGTCCACAAATGCCATCAAAAGTGGATGTATATGTTCCTATGCATTGTTGTACAACATGTCTCAAAATGAAAATCTGGTCTGTGGAACTTCTTCTAAATTCTGCTAGTTCAGGTCTAAATAATTTGTGAGGTTTAATTTGCCCATTTCACCAGCCCTTTGCTAATACTCTTTTAAATCATCAATTTTAGTATGCCAGAAAAGGTAGGATTACTCTGTATGTACATTCCCCTAGAGCTGTAAGATTTCTCTTTGTATTTTGTATAAAATCCTGTCACCAACTCACTCCTTACAACAATATAATTCCCTGCTTGAAAGTGTTAATTTAGCATCTCAGCAAACGACGATTCACCTGTCGGGAGATGACCCAGGTGACGGCCATAGACTGAAAATGTGACCCATTCGTTCACAAGCCGCCGCTCTGGCCTGACGAGTAACCTGCATTTTTCTGGCTTATCACAACTCCCCTAACAAATAGAGAAGGACAGAGGAATTCTGGTGTCCTGTCGGCTGGAAAGAGGGAAGACGATCCTGGGAACTGTTCCTGTGATACTCTATCTATCAGGGAGTGAGGAACCGAGGAGTGGGCCAGTGCAGAGGACAAAGGTGCAAACAAGCTTTAATGACCATTTTGTAGACAGGGGCTTTTCAAGTGCTTGTTTGAGGAATGCAGATAAAAAATCTGGCCACTTAAAGTTTCCCCCATTTTTAGAC
Organism: Palaemon carinicauda; assembly: GCF_036898095.1. Lineage (NCBI taxonomy): Eukaryota > Metazoa > Arthropoda > Malacostraca > Decapoda > Palaemonidae > Palaemon > Palaemon carinicauda. Next base: position 88,525,292 of record NC_090729.1, read on the forward strand.
TAGATTTTCACTTGTACTTGATTTAGGTAACTAGCTTTAACATAATTCGGGCTGAATGCATGGGATTGCGAGTATAAATTTTGCTTTAGACGCTAGTCTAGTCTCGGGTTACAGGACCACGTGTTCGACCCCACTTTAAACATTTGCCATTGCATCAGACCTCGAGTCACGCACATTTTGATTACTTTTTTTTTTTTTTTTTTTTTTTTTGCTTAGAGCTGCATTGATTGTATTTCATTTTGCGTTTGTTTTAACATCTTTTATTGAGGTTAATATATCCATTTACGACTGAAATTTTTTTAATAAAGTAACTAGATTAGGTTGATTGTATCTTTTCTTATTTCTACTCATTTTATTGATTGATTATTTCTATAATATGAATACTTATTTCGGGATAGCATAATTGAGACATCAAAAGGAGTAAGTAAGTCTGAATAACTTAGGGGTAATAGTGTGTTAGCAAGTGATTTAGTATTCATTCTCAGTGGTTCGAAGGTAAAGATAATTTTCTTTAACTTTACTACTTCAATACATCCCTGCTCCCAGACATTTCCATTGTCTCCTTTCATAACGTAAAATTTCTCTCCAGCATCTCACTAGGGTCCCCGGGACAGTGCCGAAACAGAGCCTTAGAGTGCAGAGGTATTTAGTAATGACAAAACTAAAGTAGGCCAGCAAATTTCTTATTTCACGTGTGGAGTTTTCAGGCTTCTGGACAAAGTACAGTTTTTTATTTAGAGTGAAGGTTTGGGAAGTGCACCATCGAAGTATTTACCAAGGTGTTTTTGACCTTGAGTGTTAGTGCTTCTCTTCTCCCCTTGATGGTCTTTGTAATATGGTGTAGGGAGTCATTCACGGAACAACAAGTTGACACTCAGCAATCAATCAAAATAAATTCTCCATAATTATATATACGGTATAGTTTCAGCACTAGAGTTGTTTGTTGGCATTTTTCAACGTAGAAAACGATCTCTCACACTCATCTGTGTTATTAACTGCTTTTTTGTATTGCTGCATTCATACGGAACTAAAATATTTATGAACTTTTTATAATAATAATAAATCATCTCGGGCTGAGGGGTCGTGCAGTAGTAGACCCTCTTTCAGGCAAGTTTTGTTACAAATAATGGCTGCCTCAGTTGAATTGATCTTATATTCGGTCTTCTCAATGGCTCTTATTATCTTCTTTTCAGGACTCTCCAAAAAATTGGCCGGTGCACACTATCAAAGCCTTTTTTATAGTCCACAAATGCCATCAAAAGTGGATTTATATGTTCCTATGCATTGTTGTACAACATTGGGCAAAAGACATCCTTCATGGTGGGTAGTCAAATTCAGGAATACTTGTATAATCAAGGTTTTAGTGTAAAGTGTACAAGTTAGGTAAAATTTACAAGTCGGGTAAAAAATACAGTGAACAAGCTACGCGTTTCGGGAGTGTTGTCTCCCTTCCTCAGGCCTAAATGGTGGAAACAATGATAGCCACATCCTTATATACAGCAATTCTGGCTTAGGCAGAGTGGCTGCTAATTTACATTGGCTGCCTCGGGCGTCATGGTTGGAGTGAATAGTGGGATTGATAGAATGGCGAGTCCTCATTGGCTAAGCCGCTCGCCGAGAGCGGCTGTAGTTCAGTCAGACTCCCTTCCCACTCACTCATGGGTGATGAATCACCATCTTGTCCTCCAGCAGCTGGGCTCTGATTGGTGGAAGCGCTTGCTGAGAGGGTATCTAGACTAGGCAGGCTGTCCAGTCGCTGATCAAAGCTGTTTTGGTCAGTAGTTTCCTGATTGGTAGATTTTTCTTGGCTGGAGATCTCATGGTTTGTAGGGTTACTCCTCAGTGTGTTGTTCCTTCAACAGGAGGGGAGAAGAAACATTTCCTGGGTAGTGTTAAGTGCCGGGTTTTCTCTCTGTATAAGTAGAGCTTCAAGTATGCGAAGTCTTCTGCTATCTGGAGCATGGCCGATTATCTTAGTGTTCTTAATTATTTCCTTACGTTTAATGTTGTTGTTATGGACGTGGAGGGCATGAGATCTTCAGGCGCCTTGTTGCACGTGACAGGACAGTCTCTTGGACAAACGTATAGTGGTCATTCCTATGTAACGTCCAGAGTATCCTGGAACAGGGAATAAGGAGGAATAGACCACGTTGGTCCGTCTAAGGATAAAAAGCTTAACCTCTGTGTTTTCATCCATAGGGGAGACATGGTTCTTTATTATGTCTCTCACGGTTTTTTCATCTTTTTGGTAATCATTATACATAAACCGTTTATAGTACTGGTTGATGGTGGTGGTAGTGCTCTCTGTTGGTTGTTCACCCTGGTACCAGGTGTCCATGGGTAGCTTGATCTCACGGCTAATTTTCCTGTTAGAGTAGCCATTGTTCACCAGGACCTGGGCGACTCAGTAGAGTTCTTTGTGTGTGTCAGCACAAGAGGAGCAGTGGGAGAGGCCCAGTGGACGTAAGCTTTGATGGTGCGTTTACCCAAGAGTCTGTCCTGTCACGTTCAACAAGACACCATAAGATCTTATGCCCTTCACGTCCATAACAACAACATTAAATGTGAGGAAATAATTAAGAACACTAAGATAATTATTCCTGATATATTGAACAGAGCAAGTTATCTGAATAACTTAAAGGTATCGGTGAGCTAGTGAGAGTGTACTCAGTATTCACTCTCAGTGCTTCGAAGGTAAAGATCCTTATATTTAACTTTATTTTATTACATCTCTGCTCCTCTCCATGGCCATTGTCCTTATTCATAATGTAAATAATCCGGTCCAGCATTTCACTGGGGTCCCTTGGACGGTGCCGAAACAGAGCCTTAGAGTGGGATAGCTTTAGTAATGACAAAGCTAAGGTAGGCATCCGGACAAAAGAACACTTCTCGTTTTTGAGTGAAGCTGCATCCCCAAAGTTATTACCAGTGTGTTTGTGACCTTAAGTATTAGTGCTCATATTCTCCCCCTGTTGATCTTTGTTGGATGTTGTAAGGAGACATTCCAGGAACAACAAGTTCTCACTCAATAATCAGAAATATTCTTCACATTAGCTGTTTTCACGCTAGTGACAACCATTACCCCATATTACATGTTCATATGCACAAACATCTTAGTAATTATTGATGCAAATATTTTCTATTTCTTTACTGGAACTGTCAAATTACAATGGTTTATAGACACCTCCTTAGCTTATGACTTAGAATCCAATGTAAGGAAATTAACACGGCGCAAAATTATTACACTAATGAAACTTTCATCCCTCAACAAAGATGCTTTTCTAGTTTTGAAAATTGCAACAATGAAGAAAGTGCTTAGAATAAATCTTTCAATATGTACTTTATAGCTAAAATATGTTTTTCCTGTATTAATAAAATGATGTTCTGGGATACAAATATCCTTATTATTATTATTATTATTATTATTATTATTATTATTATTATTATTATTATTATTATTATTATTATTATTATATGTGGAGAAATCGTTTTTTTTTATTTTGCCTGAGTGGGGACTCATTGCTGTTTCGGGAATGTCTCCTTACAACATGCAACAAAGAACTAACAGGGGAGAATAGGAGCACTAACACTCAAGGACACAATACCCTGGCAATAACTTTGGTGATGCAGTTCATGAACCTTCACAATAAGCGAAAGCTTCGTAATATGTCCAGAGAATTAAAACTCCACACATGACAAGTGATTTGAACTTCTACTTTAGCTTTGTCATCACAAATCCCATTTACTCTTAAGCTCTATTTCGGATCCTTCCTAGCGACCTTAGACAGGAAATTTACATTATGCACAATTTAGCTGAAGGGGATGGATGGGGGTAAGGATGTATTGTATGAAAGTTAGATGAAGGATCTTCACATTCGAAGCACAAGAATGAAACTTACTCTCGCTAATATTACTGACCTATATTACTTAGATTTACTTACTCTTCAATATCTTGGGTATAACTATCTTGTACAAAATAATTATATTGTTTTACTTAACACATTAAAATTCAAGTAAAAGGAACAAGGATACCAGTGGACACAATCTAATTTAATTTCTTCAATTACAAAATCACAGCAAAGACGAAAATCAAGACAAATTAATAACGGCCTATTCAAATGACAACACTCAAAAATGAATAAATGGAGAAATATAAATCACAATTTTTCAACACATAAATACTTTATGAGAATAAAAAAGCAAAATAAACAAGTGGAGTTAACCCTCAAACTGAATAGACCCAAATCTTATTGCAAATAACGTACCACTCAACTAATTTAACCTTGATGTCAAAACACGTGGTCAGTGATCTGAGACTCAAAAAACGTGAATAAGACAAATTACATTAAGCTCCTTGCACGCAGCCTGGAATTGTAATGCCAGTGTGTGAACTAAGCCCTACTTAAAATAAACTCAGAACTTATTTACAGTGGGATTGGCCACTGATTAAGTTAACTCACAAGTCTTTCTTGGGCGCCCGTCTCCAGAGAATGGTGATCTTTAAATCCGTCTTTTGGCCAGGTGTTCAGAGGTATTACGTTAAGGTAAATTTGGCGCCCTTTCACAGCTCGCCACTAGCCTCGATACGCCTTCTAACTGGGGTTGCAAGTTCCTCCTCATCAATGTCTCTGGCCTTCCGAGGCTCTTTGGAAGTTTGTCCCTTACTGTTACTGGATCCATTGATAGCACAAGGGGACAGATTAGTTGGGGTCGAGTGTAGAGCGCAAGGTCGACTCACCACAGATTGTTGGTATGCCTGTCTACACTAGCGAGGAACTTAGGTCAATTAGGGGGATTCTAGGGTGCAATCTTCCAGTTTCCTTCTCTCCAACAACAGCAGATTGATGAGCGTAGGTTACGCATTTTGAAATGCCATCTCTAGTTTAGGAAAGGTTTAGAGGACTTATGGCTTGTGTGTTTTATTCAGTATTCTATTTACAATAAAAGGAGAAATCTCACGACACCAGGGGAACATACATAATACTGACCCTAACTATCTGGTATACAAATAAAACATGAAACTGTTTAAAATTATTTAGGAAATTGCATTTGCGTGGATGGATAATTATACTAACTTGACTAGCAGACTTGAATTGTAGTAGAGAGAAAAAATTTAAAGTATATAAATACTTAATGTTTGAAATATAATGAATATAAAAATATACATCTCAAGACGCTTACCGAAGAACCTATATTCAAGCCTCCCCCAGCTTGACGTCATGATCAACAGCAGAAAATGTAATACAATTACTTTTGGCATGTTAGGGGTAACTAAACTACATTTTGTATAAGCTACATAAAAATAAACTGTGAAGAAGAAGAGTGAAGAAAATTTTTCACATTATTATTAATATTATTATTATTATCATTATTATTATTATTATTATTATTATTATTATTATTATTATTATTATTATTATTATTATTATTATTATTATTATTATTATTATTATTATTATTGCTGTATGCGAAGAATTTTCTTCACTCTTCCCTATTTATATTTTCTTTTGGCTAACATGAACATAACAGAGTTGAGTTACCCCTAACATTCCCAAAAGTGAATGTCACACGGACAACTGAATTACCCCTTTCTGTTTTCTATCGGCAGAGATTGCAGAGGCTCCTCTGTTTACAAATTACACCACACGTATGTTGGTTCTTTTACACCATTCCTTAAGATGTGTATTACTAAATGGCTTTCGTAAATATTTCATTTTTGGGTCTGTGATTCCAACTCAGGTTTGTTAGTCTAGGACATATATTGTCCCCTGCACACTACCCCTGCTGAATACCTTTTCTAATTGTCTCGTTTTTATATACACCAGGCTGTTAGTGTTATTCTTATGTAGGTTTTCCTGGAGCTGCAAGATTATTCCTTGTATTATAAATAGAAAGCCTGCATAAAGCTTACTTTCTACAAGCCTATTAAGCCCCGTGTTGTAAGCTCGACCTTCTGTTATCCGGAGTAAGGACAGACAATATTCCCATGAGATCTGCCTATTCTTAGAGCTGTCAACCCTTTCTGATGTCTGATAACTAAGCTGTGATCCAAGGGCTACAACTGTCTGACCAGGTCAATTGTGTGGTGGGGGGGAGGGGTCGTAGTGGGCAAGACAAAAACGATTTGTAAGGTTTTTGAGGGGAATTGAAGGCTTCTGCTGGTATTTTCCTAAAAATGCAATATAAACAACAAATAAAATAATGACATATATCGCCATATATCGTTGAGGTGACACATTTTTTCTTTATCTCCTGAAATATATGTCCTCATTACGTAGTTATGTTGATATATAGTTAACCAGTCAGGAAATGATTGTGGTTTTTAGCACAGGAAGGCTTATCACCATTTTCACTATGTTCACATTGAAATTAATCAATAAATCACATTTCAAAATTCCAATTCTTTTCCAGTTCTAGTAAATACAATATACAACATAAAACTCACAACAACTACTCATGTAAAACATTTGTCCCTTGTCTACATTGTCCTTTTGTTAAATCAAATCAAAGTAAAAATTTTCTAAACTGCAACTACTCATGCTGTACACGTTTTTTTACATACTTCCCAAATATTCTTTTTCTATATTATTTCTTTTATTGCATGTTGCATACTCTTGTTGCACGTATGGTACTGATTCAATACTTTAGTATCAAGGTAATTCGGGTGTCTCCAGTGACAATAATATGTTATTAATATTTTTATTTTCATTTTTTTCCAATTCGTGAGGTTTTGGTAACAACGCTTGAATGCATGACACAAGGCTAAAATGCTTGAGTCTCACGCAGGATGCATGATAGATGACACGTATACATTAGCTCACGAGACAGTTTGGGGAACAGGTGCTCAATTTATACAACAATGGCATTAGATCCTGGTTCACCTCAGGACACCACCCCTTGAAACACAACTCAAGTGCTTAGAAGGAGACAGAGAAGCTCTATTGTGTTTTTGTGGTCACCCTAAAGATGAAGAAACGTTCCAAATCCAAAGACCCCAGGCAACCAAGAACTAGGGGAACTTTACGTTGAGCCAGTTGGAAAGTGTTATCCTATGAAATTGTCAGTGATCAGGACACCAGGCTTCCTATTAAGGACAGAATTCACGTAAGTTGTCAATATGCGTGGCCACACAATTGCCTATGTACCACCCGTGTGTCACATGATTGTACATAGTAATGACAATCCTCTTTTTTTGTATATATTATCCTTTGCATCTTCGCTCTCCCCTCCCACTGACAGCAACTTGTATTAGCCTGTCTGCCTACTTCATTGTTAACTTTTAACAGAATTTGACAAGAAATGGCATGGTTGCTTTTTGTGACCTTCTTACCGGGACCTAGTGTGTATATATGTAATGATAATACATTGATAAACCCATGACCCAAGGGATCATAGGAGAGTTGGAGTGTGAACGACAGCCATAACAGGATGCGAAAGTAAGACCAAGCTAAATCATTGCATAGGTAACATTTATTTATGTATTGTCAACATGTCACAAGCATCCCGTGAGAAACAGTTGACCTTTTGATCTCTGCACCGGAACCAGATGGCTTCCGATTATAATCCAATGTAATCATATTTGTAATAAATGCTGAGATAATTGATGTCCCGTTATCAACGCAAACCTATGTTAAACCAGTTCTACTTATCTTTTCTTACGGAATGGTCTTCCGACCAAACCATCCATACTCCAGTGATGGAGTTAACAATAAATTTGTTTAAAGTTAATTTAACTTTGACTTATTTCAAGAAGTAACCTACAACTCTAAATAATTCTAGATCACATTGAAGAGATATGAGACAGAACAACGAATGTGTGCGTATAACATTCTCACACCAACAATTGGTGGCGGCGGTTACAACTTTAACAACCTGAGATTACAACTATATCAACCGGAGACTACAACTGTAATAATTATCAGTTACAACAGCAATGAATCTACAATTTTGATGAAGTATATACGTCTACCGAAGTAATGAACTCATCGAATATCAACTATAAATCTTATATAAACTGAAGAACTGGATCTTCAATCAACATACATCTTAAGAAGACGAAGGAATGTCCTTCAACTATATCAACGTTTACTGAACAAACATTCAAGAATCACATCCAGAAGAAAAACATTTTACAGCGCACGACGGGAAATCAAGTCGAAACATTCATCACCCAGCTAAACTCTTGCAAAACCAGAGAGAGAGAGGAAATGACGTGATCGATCTTCGCCCATATATACAGAAGCTAAGTACATTCTTTATTCATTCAATTTTTTGCAGTGAAGTGTTTTATGTCACGAGTCGATCGTCCATTATTGCTGGGGTGAGTTATTTGCAAATCTTCATTTTCCTTCATTAAAGGAATCTATATTCAACTTCGAATTCTCGTCTAGAATTTTTTCTCTTTGGGCTAATTCCGTTTTCTTTCAGAAGTTCTCGGGAAATATCTTTGTCTTAATATCATTATTTTGGGGGATCTTGTTATAATCTGCAACAAATCTTTATTGTATAGTGCTTATGCGTTTACGCAGTGGACATCTGTATTCATATAGAGATTTTGATAGGATCGCAAGGAATCGTAGAGATAGAAAAAAAGGTTAAAGTAAACATGACGCCTCCTGTGAATCCCAGTAACCCCACTCCCGGACCGAGTAACCCCGCTCCCATTAGGAACTTTAGTGAGTGCTAGATCAGCTATCCTTCCTTTTCAAGGTCGGGTGTACCAACCGTGTGTCACACAATTGTATATAATTCCTTTTGTATATAATATGCTTGTATCTTCGCTCTTCCCTCGCACTCAAACGAACATGAAAATTCATGTCTGCTGTTTTGCTCTGAACATTGTCTGTCTCTCGAACATGTTATGTCCTGTTGCCTTGAGGTTTTGTATATAAAGAAGAGTGTTCCTTAATATATAACTTAGTCGTTTCCAATCTGCCTTTGATTTCACACCCCTCTCTCGGCCCCGTCACATTGGTGACCCCGGAGTGACTCGCTCCTCCCGCCTCCCCATCCCCCCTACACCTCTCACCGTTACTATGACGCCGTCAACGCATACCTTCTGCAGCAGTACTCGCCGTCGCCAGCCGCCCGTATAGCAACGCCTTTTCAGCTCTCTCAACAACCGTTGGGGGACCAAAGGGCTTCGCTCACCCTCGGGAAAATGACCAGTATCACTCGCCTGCAACCTGCCGCAGACTGCTCTCCTCGTGATGTGAACCCACTTCATGACTTTAAAACCTCCATCAACGCCTCCACTCGTGACGAAGAGGACATCTATTCAACTTCAACCGAAGCTGACGTGAATGCCGTAGGACATACACGCCTATGAATGCCGTAGGCCTATGAATGCCGTAGGACACACACGCCTATGAATGCCGTAGGACACACTCGCCTATGAATGCCGTAGGACACACATGCCTATGAATGCCGTAGGACACACACGCCTATGAATGCCGTAGGACACACACGCCTATGAATGCCGTAGGACACACTCGCCTACCCCGTGACGAGCCGGAGCGGCAACAGCCACCCATCATCCACCACTCGCTCGCACCCCAACCAACGACTTCTACAGCCACTCGCTGTCGCTAATCGGCGCAGTTTTTACTACTACCTCTCCAGATTCAGGGCACCTATTTAACATGTTCAGTATGTCATTTTTAGAGGGGGAGCCATGTACTAACCGTGTGTCACACAATTGTACATAATTCCTTTTGTATATAATATGCTTGTATCTTCGTTCTTCCCTCGCACTCAAACGAACATGAAAATTCATGTCTGCTGTTTTGCTCTGAACATTGTCTGTCTCTCGAACATGTTATGTCCTGTTGCCTTGAGGTTTTGTATATAAAGAAGAGTGTTCCTTAATATATAACTCAGTCGTTTCCAATCTGCCTTTGATTTCACAAACCTTCTCTCGGCCCGTCACAGGTCAATGGGTTCTTACCTCAGAATGTTAAGTCATGGATATCATCAGTTGGCGCTCATTTAAACGCAAAAAATATCACAGACCCATTTGTACAATCACAAGAAGCTAAAAGTTTTATAGACTCTGCTAAAGGAGATGCAAGCGCGTATCTTAGGGGAGTTTCTTTTCAAGAGGCAGTTACATGGGACGATTTCAAAGTTAGGCTACGTGCAATCTATATGGGTGAGGAAGCTTTAGATGTAGTTTTGACATTAAGAAATACACTTAATCAAGCCTCCATGACTCAGCTTAATGTTATAGAACGAGCGGCTCTTATTGCCGATAGGCTTAATGAATATCAGGATATATTAGGTAATTCCATTTGGGTTACAGGAGATAATATCGCCGTGAAAGATTTCTTACGATTAATGTATTTAACTTGCATGACAATTATGGTTGCCAGAGGCTTTAGTGCGGTGTTTTGATAAAATGCTAACGCCTGAAAGTACAGAATTAGATGTATATAAAAGATAAAGAAACCCATGTCTAATTGTACTGATCTTGATCCCTTGTTTATTCAAGTTTTTGCAAAAAAGGAAACTAAACCACAACAAGTAAACGTAGTTAATAATAACCAAGTTGCAGGGATAACGTGTTATAATTGCAAACACCAAGGTCACTTGATTGCAGACTGCAGAACGCGATTTTGTTCGATACATAATAGTTCAACTCATTCATATAATCGATGCTACTCGCGTAATCAACAACAGAATCCTAGAAACACACAGTCAATTCCACAGTCAATTCCCAATGGATATAAAAAGAAAAATCCTCAGTTCAATAAGAAGAAACAGCCAAACGGCAGTGCAGCTCAAAATAAAAAACAAACAAATAGTGCTTCAAATAACTCGCAAGGGCACACAAATTTTCGGAATGTGCAAAGGAAAGCAAATACCACATAATTAACTCCAATGGGGAAGAGAGTGAGTTGGGTCATTCGTATCAACATCTTTTGCATCAAATAATCCACTTAATAATTTATCAGATCATTGTGAGGCAATAGATTTTCCTATGAAACACACGGCTGAATCAAATAAATCAGTGCAGGTTCCCGTAGATTTGCAACAAATTCACTCAATGATAAGCCAAAATGAGTTACGTCCAACATTATATGCTGTAAGTTTAGAACACCGATCCTTCACATTGTTTTTTTACTCTGGTAGTCCACGTAATATCATAGATTTGAGGACTCATCACTTGTTATTTTCGAACATCCCTATAGAGAAGTCCGGAGTAAGGCTCTCGGGTATAGGAAATAATGAATTAAATGTAATAAGAGTAACTCATGTTCAGTACAAGGTCGGTAAGCGCACGTTTGCCGATACCTTTATCGTTGTACAAAACATTGATATGTATTCAGCTGTGATTATAGGATACCCGTATATGGGCAATCAAAACATTATCTTAGCCCCTGCCAAACACGGCATGTATATCAAAGGAAAATTCTATAAGTCTTCTAATACCTTAAATTCAGTTTTGGATAAAAACGAGACGACAAATAAAACAGTAACGTACGTTGAAGAACCAATCACTTGTCTCATGAATAAAGAAATAATATATGTTACCCAACAGAATTCTCATTCACCCGTAATATCATCTTGCACGTAATCTATCGAGCCGAACGTAACTTCGAATATAATAGTGCGAGTAAAGAAAACTTTGCCGGGATATGAAATATTAATCCTTTCCGACACTTTGAAAACTAACGGATTGTCCGTAACACAGGCTATTTATACCGTCGGATCACAACAACAATGTAATATTGAAGTCTGTAATCATTTAAACACCACTTTAGTAATTCACAAAAATTAACATATCTTGGATGTAGAAGTTTATAAACTTCGTATTCTTACCGCCGCTGAAATCAATCATGCTCAATCAGTTGCGGATGAATCCCTTTTGCAATCTATTAAAAATAAAATCAATAATGACATTCAAGAAGAGGAAATTCAGCAAAAATTTTTTGGACTTTTATCTAATTATCATGATGTTTTCTCCAATACGGATGGATCCCTAGGTAAAACAGATGTCATAGAACATCAAATAAGGTTAAAAGACAAGCAGAAAATTATCTATGTACCCTCGTACAGACTCCCTATGAAATTCCAGAATGAGATAAATGATGAAGTAGGTAAAATGCTAGAAGAAGGAGTCATTAGGAAATCGAACAGCCCTTATAATTTTCCATTAATAGTTGTACCGAAAAAAGATCGAACATAGTGTATCTGTGTAGACATCCGTCGCTTAAATGAGGAAACGATCCCTGATCGATTCCCATCGCCATGTACAGACGATATTTTATCTTTGCTAGATCAGAACAAATATTTTACCAGTTTGGACTTACTGAAAGGTTTTCACCAGATATCATTAGAAGAAAATAGTATCCCATACACTGTCTTCAGCACAGCCAGGGGACATTATGAATTTTTGCGTATGCCTTTTGGTTTACGTTGTGCTCCCATAACATTTACTAGAATGATTAACATAGTGTTTGGAGACTTGTTAGGGGACATATTGCATGCCTATATGGATGACCTTGTAATCTTTTCTAATACCTTAGAAGAACATCTACGTAAGCTGGAACTAGTGCTACAGAGATTAAGACAGCATAACTTAAGGGTAAAGATTAGTAAGTGTGGATTCTTTAAAACAGAATTAGTCTATTTATGTTTTACGGTGTCTACCCGAGGTCTTAAAGTAGTCCACGATAAGGTGTCGGCTATCCGTAACTTTCCGATACCTACTAATGTCAAGGGAATACAGCAATTTCTGGGGTATAGTGGATATTACAGACGTTTTATACGCAATTATTCAATAATAGCCGCTCCCCTAACTGACCTTACGAAGAAGGGCATAGATTTCACATGGTCTGAGCAGCATCAACAGGCGTTTAATACCTTAAAAGATGAACTGTGTAGTTATCCTATCTGAAAATTTCCTGACTTCGGTAAGGAATTCTTCATTGCAACAGATGCCTCAGACCTAGGAGTAGGTGGGGTATTGCTTCAGCAATATGTCAAACAGTTTTTCCCGATAGCTTTTTGTTCACGTAAACTGAGACCTTCCGAAAATAAATACACAGTAATAGACAAGGAAGGGCTAGCTATTGTTAATTCACTATTGCGTTTTAAGTTCATAATATACGGTTATCCCGTCAAGGTTCTTACTGATCATAAGCCCCTAACCGACTTCTTTAAAGGCTTTAGTCAAAGCCCCAAACGAACTCGGTAGCATTTGATCATCCAAGACTTTGGTGCGAGGATCGGGTATTTACCTGGGAAAGCAAATATTATTGCTGATGCATTATCACGCAACCCCGTGTCATCTTGTACAGAGCCATTAGCTGAAATTATAGATATATCAACATCCATGCCTATTGTTAAAACTGTATCTGAACAAGAAGATCTGGGCTAGAGCGCTGAACTAATACAGACTGAGCAAAGAAAAGATCAGAAATTAGAAAAAATCATAAATGCTTTGAAAGGAAATCCTAAGGAAAAGGAATATATAAAGTATACGCAGCAGAATTATATAATCAAAGATAATATTCTGTGTAGATCCGTAACAAGGAAAACCCACAATACAGCACAGGTGACTAACGACCAGGTAGTGGTACCAATCTCACTTACACCCACTGTCCTAAATTGGTTGCATGCAAATCCATTGCATGGACACCCAGGGTTCTCCATAATATCACAGAAAGCCAAATCATTGTTTTATTGGCATACGATGCTTACAGATATAAAAAAGCACATAGCTTATGGTCGCACTAGTCAGGAAAACAAAGGGCACACGAAAGACCTGTTAGCCTAGGGGCTTATCCCGTGCCCAATCAACCCTTTGAAAGAATACATTTAGATTTATTAACAGGATTTTACGAATCAGAGAGAGGAAATAAGCACCTCTTAGTAATCATAGATGCTTTGACTCGATATACAGAACTGATAGCGCTTAAAACTAAAACTGCGATCAAATGCGCTAGGAAGTTTTACGAGTGCTACATTTGTAAACATGGAATTCCACACATGATAATCTTAGACTCGGGTGGAGAATTCAATAATCATTTCCTTAACTCATTGTGTGAATTCCTTAGCATAAAGAAAATCAATACCATGATCTATCCTCCAGAGTCGAATGGGCTAGTAGAAAGAGCGAATAGGAAGGTTTTAAAAATATTAAGTGTTACACTAGGGGATCAGACCCCAACTGGGATATTGCAATACCTGCGGTACTAAGTACTCTGAATCACTCATATCATGTATCTATTAAAATGTCGCCGCACAAGGCATTGTATGGTACCCTAGCTAGAACGCCTTTCCATGTATTAACGCCTATAACTAATTTATCAAATCATTTAAAGGAAGTTATAAATGCAAGCATAAGTCGATATGATATCCTTCGAAAGAATTTAGAAGAATCACAAATTATAATGAAAAGGAATCATGATAAAATAGCGAAGCCAACTAAAACATATACCGTGGGCGATAATGTATACATACAGGTAAATGTACGTAAAGGACTCAATTAAAAAATCACACCTAAGTTTGAAGGCCCATTTAACATTTTGGAAACATTAATGGCCAATAGATTTAGAGTTCAAAATATATCACAACCCACTGAAGAGAGAATTGTACCATTGGCTCACATAGGAAATTAAGATAAGAGAGAAGGAAGTGAGGGAAATTTTTGTATCTATGAAACTTGTATATTTGTATGTAAACATTTTTTTTCTTCTTAATGTAGAAGTAATTACATATATTTTTCTAATTGCAGGTTTCCAAATTGAAGATTTTATTGTTAGGAGTGATATTGTTCGCTCAGACATTTTTTTCGTGTGGGGAGAGCCCTAAAACTAGAAATATAGATTTTAAATATGGCACTATAGTAGAGAGAACAGAAGACGTTTTTATTACAGCAAGCAATATAATTATAGAAGTAAATATGCAAACTATTTTCCTCCCAGAGAATGACGTCACTAGCTTAAAGAGCGACCTTTTAAGGTTTGCTACTTCATTAAATGAAATGCATAAACGACATTTTCCTTTTAATAAAGAAAGTTCGCTTGCACTAACACTAAGCGTAGCAGAAAGGCTATTGTACGACTTGCAAAATAAGACTGACGAGGCAGAAGCTTTGGCTCGTGACCTTCTGATGTGGATAGTGAGACACACTAACCTTGAAAGACGCAACCCGTTTATTTTTGCTGCACTAAACATCTTTGGATCGATTGCGAGTTTAGGCTTAGGAATTTCAAATCGTCTTAAAATCAGTAATCAAAATAAGAAAATTGAGTTTTTAGAACATGAAAACGAACTAGTTTTATCAGAACTAAGGAATCAATTAACATCAATTAATCAAACAATGAGTTTGGTGAACGAACATTCTAGTAATATCAGTCAGATTATGGAAGTACAAAACTTGCTGGCAACGTTAACGTATTATAATTCAAAAATAGATCATATCCATACTAAAATTTCACATTTTATTGAGAAATCAAAAGACTACGTGGAAGCTATTACGTTAGCAACTAAAGGTGTTTTATCACCGCATCTTTTGACAATAAAAGACCTAACGTTAATTTTGGAGAACGGACGGAAGAAAATAGGCTATGTTCCTCTGTTAGACGCCTATAAGTTAGAATTTTATTATAGCTTAATTACAGTACGCGTTGAAAATTACAGGATCATGCGTACAGTTCCCTTTGATTCTTCCGATGCTTGGCAATCATACAAAATATCATCATTCCCAACATTCATGACGAATAACTCAAGTCCAGTAATATCCAGTTTGACAGGACACATATTGATTTCCCCTGATAAGGAAACATATACGGTCATTAGAGACTTAGATAAATTAACTCACTGTTCAGAAGCAATGAATAATAAAGTATGTACAGCTGATTTCTTTAAATTCCATCATATATCAATGGATTCATGCGAGGTAGGTATAGTGCTAAACGGTTCTCTCCCCCATACATATGAAGATTGTCTGAAAAAACTTTATCCTTTTGACGATAATAAGTTCAATTGCAGATTGAACAACGGCTCGTGGATATGATACGACAAGGCCGGCTTCAATGTATCATTCCTGGACGGATCCACGCCCCACTCCCAGGTCTTCGTTGCAGCTGAAGGTTGCATCAGTACGTTCAAGAATTACACGGTCCAAGGAATTAACACTATCATCAGGGAACGGACCTTCTTCGCGAATTTCACGTGGATCACTACAATCCCATCCCATACAAGGCACGAGAGGCTAATCGGTTGATGAAATTAACCGAGATGGACCACCCGTCACCGACTTATGCGGAGGGGAATCTTCGTTTCTACGTGTTGCTGGCATCAATCAGTGTTACGGTGATGATTTTTATCGCCATTAACATCTTTGTTTGGCGTAGGTTAAGGCAAAAACAGGTGAAGCTCAAGAGGAACGTTTTGCCATGTCCAGACAACACTCCTTTTACTTGGAAAGCATTTACATTTAAAGCCGTTTGAAATTGGCCATTTCACTTGACTAGGAGGGAAAAATTGTCTGGAACTGTGAAGTGTATGAAAAGCGGTCAGTATGTTAGATATGTAGTTGAAGAGACTGTAGGATATTGCATTTTATAAACATTTTAAAAAAGTGTTTTTTGGGCACCTAATAAAATATTGTAGCTCTATATGTTTTAAGAAAAAAGAAAAAAGTATCTTTTGGGCATCTAATAAAATATATAAGACCTATATATATATATATATATATATATATATATATATATATATATATATATATATATATACATATATATGTGTGTATATATATATATATATATATATATATATATATATATATATATGAAACCTTGGTGCGTGTACATACTAGGAATTTTTTTATGTGCACATTAATAACAACTTTGATGAAATTATATCTTTACCAAGGTAACAAATATTTTTTATCAGTTACTGTATTATGATAATCTGTATTTTTGACAAAGGTAACAACTATTCTTTAACAAGTTACCAATTCATATGTACATTCAATTTTTTTTAGGGTACCTCATAATCATTTGCTAGCAATATGCCATATATAGATCTGTATTTTCCATGCAATTTTCTTTATTTTTGACTAGGTCTGTTAAGTATGTATTCTTTTTAACATATACCTCTTTGCATATTCATCCTTAATCACTTGTTTATGGCTATGACTAAAATATATATCCAGTCACACTCCTAGAAAACATATCTTTAACGTAATTTTTACTGTTCAAATACTTGAAGGTAGCTGTCCGAGCTAATGTAATGATAATACATTGATAAACCCATGACCCAAGGGATCATAGGAGAGTTGGAGTGTGAACGACAGCCATAACAGGATGCGAAAGTAAGACCAAGCTAAATCATTGCATAGGTAACATTTATTTATGTATTGTCAACATGTCACAAGCATCCCGTGAGAAACAGTTGACCTTTTGATCTCTGCACCGGAACCAGATGGCTTCCGATTATAATCCAATGTAATCATATTTGTAATAAATGCTAAGATAACTAATGTCACGATATCAACGCAAACCTATGTTAAACCAGTTCTACTTATCTTTTCATACGGAATGGTCTTCCGACCAAACCATCCATACTCCAGTGATGGAGTTAACAATAAATCTGTTTAAAGTTAATTTAACTTTGACTTATTTCAAGAAGTAACCTACAACCCTAAATAATTCTATATCACATTGAAGAGATATGAGACAGAACAACGAATGTGTGCGTATAATATTCTCACACCAACATATATACTCGATGTGTCTGTAATAAAGTTACTCAGTTGCATTCATCTCACCTTTGACTCACAACCTACTCTTGCCTGTCACACTAGTGATCCTGGACGTCGACTCTCTCCTCCCACCTCCCACACCCCCTCACTGTTACTATGGGGGATTCCACGGAAGTTGGCGCCGCCACTCTTGCTCCCCTCTACATCTCCCTCAAGGGCAAGCCAAAGACTTTAAGTGTGTTCAGTTCAAGAAGCGGCCTTCTGGAATGCAAAGAACGCCCTATCGACCGCTGCTGCTCTCACTTTTCCCGTCCCACATGCCCCTCTTCTTCTCTCCATTGATGCCAGCGACATCACTATTGGTGCAGTACTCAAACAGGTGGTCAACGGCTTGCCCCGCCCATTGACCTTTTTCAGCGGAAAACTGTCCAAGGCAGAATCGGTTTATTCTACCTTTAATCGCTAATTGCTGGCAGTGCACTTGGCTGTCCGTCACTTTCGCCATTTCTTAAAAGGTACGCCCTTCGTCATTCGCACAGACCACATGCCTCTGGTGCACGTCTTCACTCGATAGTCTGAATCCTGGTTCACCTATCAACACCGACATCTCTCCGCCGTGGCTGAATACAATTGCACCCTTCAACCACTGCCATCTCAATATAGAAAGCCTGGGTCTCAGAATTATGATGTCAAGGCCGGCGTCTTTTTTTTTTCTTTTTCTGTTCCTTTTACAGAATCGATTACCTACGTTCTTCTAACACCAGATATGGTGCTTTTATAGATATAATGAATCTTGCAACATACCTGTTGTAATACTTATTTCTGTTTTTATCCATTTATGTTACTTCATAAATTCATTAATTGTTGACCTGGACTAGGGCAGAGCATTAATTTTTCACCTTATTATCAAGTTGAAATAATAACAATAATAATAATAATATATATTTTCACCTCTTTGTCATGATACTGTAATTATAATAATATAACAATACATTTTTCACCTCGTTATCATACTATAATAATAACAATAGGCACACTCTTGAAAGCCTAAGATTTCATTAAAGTAGTATTCTGTGTCATACATGAAACATATTACACACATTAAGACAGCTTTTTAAGGGAAATTACAAACAATTCATAGCATTTCAAAATGACATATTGAAGTAGGGACAAACTTTCCTGCAAAATTACCTTAGTTGTCAAGTGTTAAAAGTTTTCTCTTTTTACTTTTTTCATGACTTATTGTGTTATTGTAACACTTTGTAGAATTATTCAATAAGATAATGGCCAGAGGCCAGAGACACATCTTAAGTAGTGTATTTACTGATCTACCACATAAGCAATATTCATTCACATTTAAAGACTTTACCTGAAAATTTAAAGCTAGCTTAACAAGAGCCTCTCTTTGATTATTGCATTAAGAAAATCGTTCTTGAAATTACCAATGAGAGATTGAAATACTTGGTAAGTGGAAATACGAACTGAAAGTGTAAAATCTGTTGGCCATTTCAAGCCACCTTTGCTAAGGATTTTGAGATACTTACAATTGTCAGGAATATTAACTCCAATTGCTTTATCAAGAGAGACCCTACTCAAACATAGTTGACATTTCAGCTTCATTATAACAAGTGAAGTAGCAATGCAATAAGTTTAGTTTACCATGTTTGAGACCCTACTCAAACATAGTTGACATTCCAGCTTCATTATAACAAGTGAAGTAGCAATGCAATAAGTTTAGTTTACGGTATTTGCCTAAGATATCCAAACATACAAAGCTGGAATTACCGGCTTCTGTATATAAACAGACTGGTAATGCAGTTATAAACCACAGAATTTTTATATTACTACTGTAAATCCAATAAGTAAACTATGTATAACTCTTACCTTGCATGATACCCAGTATGAAATCCAATATTAGAAGATAAAACACAAATCACAAAGGGAGCATCGCCAGAGGCTATTACTCAGAGGAAGACAGGTTGCAGACTGAGTTTTAATGCTTGGAACAACCGACGCCAGCTATTACGTCATAGCCCTCAAACGGCCGGCATGCCTAGGCTTTCTGTATTGAGATGGCAATGCTTCAACACGTCCCTGGGAAAATGAATTCTGTTGCTGATGCCCTGTCAAGAAACACGTTGGCCGCCGTTCAACTGGGATTGGATTACACCTTGGCTGAAGCCCAACGACAGGATCCAGAGTATCAAGCATGTAGGACATCCTGCACATCCCTCCGTTGGGAAGACATCCCCTTCGACGACTCCAACACCACCCTCCTCTCTGACGTCAGTACTGGTAGACCGCGACTTTGGATTCCTGCTCCCATGCGCTGACAGGTGTTTGATTTCATTCGCAGCCTTTTACATTGGGCCCGCCCCTGTACTTCTTACCAAACTTCCAAAATACATCGACATACGGATTCAGGAGTGGGCACCTTTCTTCAACCTCAGCGTCGTTTCGCCCACATTCACGTCGACATTGTAGGCCCCCTACCCACATCACAAGGACATCGTTACCTGTTTAACGTCATCGACTGCTCCACTCGTTGGCCTGAAGCCATTCCCATGCAAACTGCAACTTCCGCCTCATGTACATCTGCCTTACTCTCTGGATGGATAGCAAGATTTGGTATCCCTGAGCATATTACTTCTGACAGGGGAATCACTTTCTCCTCTTAATTGTGGACATCATTAGCGAATCTCCTGGGCATTACCCTACATCAGACAACAGCCTCCAACCCCGCAACCCTGCTGCCAATGAAATGGTTGAACGTTTTCATTGCACCCTGAAGGCAGCTTTGATGTCCCGCTGCAAGGACTCCAACTGGTATACTCAGCTTCCCTGGGTCCTCCTGGGACTAAGGACCACTCCTAAAGATGCCCTGGACGTCTCGGCAGCTGATCTCCAGCACATACGTCACGTTGTCGGAAAATTTACTCCATGCCGCCAGACTTACAAGCTCCCAGCGAAGCATCACATACCGACAGACTTGCACTCTGCAATGCACGTCTTCCTACGCTATGACACTAGCAAGCCACTGCTAACACCCCCTTACACGGGCCCTTTTCTTGTGATCCGACGCAATTCGAAAGCATTCCTACTAAACATTCGTGGCAAAGAAGACTGGGTCTCCATTGATCGTCTAAAACCTGCTTATCTCCTGCCAGATGACCCCCCCACAGTTCGCCTCTCTAGATCAGGGCGCCCTATTTAACATGTAGAGTACGTCATTTTTAGAGAGGGAGCCATGTACCACCCATGTGTCACGCGATCGTACATATTAACGACATTTTTCTTTTTTATATATATTATCCTTTGTATATGTACTCTCCCTTCGCACTGACAGCAACATGTATTAACCTGTCTACCTGCTTCATTGTTAACTGTTAACAGAACCGGTTGACGGTTTGACAAGAAATAGCATGTTTGTATTTTGTGACCGTCTTACCGGGACCTAGTGTGTATATATACTCGATGTGTCTGTAATAGAGTTACTCGGTTGCATTCATCTCGCCTTTGACTCCCAACATACTCTTGTCCGTCACACCCCTTAAAATTAAATTATGTAACTTTAGATAATTTGTTTGCCTTTGTCTTTCGGGCCATGCAGGTGAAAATTATTGTACTTTATATAATTACGTTATATTCTATTTGAGGCATTGATATCCGATTGCCAGGTCTTCGACCACGTATCTGACCTTATGGTATACTTTATTGTAATGATAAACTCTTTGTGATAAATTTCTGGTTTAAGTAAGTAAGAGTTAGAATATTATTTTATTTGCATTTAGTTATTGGTCTTTCCGTTATTCATTGGTTTTGTGCGCATTGTGATTTGAATCGATGTTTTAATTTTTATTGCCTTTGACATTATTAAGATGTCCAGTTCATCATTGTTGTAACTTTTCCAGAATAAAGGTATTATGTAGATTTAGCCCACCTCGTGTCCTTTTGTTCCTTTCATTAAAGAATTCACATCCATTGCTAAAGAATGGAAGTTTAAGTTAATTACTGATTGGAGGTAGGGAGATAGTTCCCTGAAAGTGAATTTGAATGAGCTTATACCAGACGTGTTAGTGATGATAGATAGTTGAATTAAAATAATAAAGGTAAGAGTGATGGTAGCAGGTGTCCTTCTTTCCTTTAAGAAATAAAGCCAGTAGGTAGAATTTAGAGTAAATAAATACTGCTCCCTTTCTACTTTAGCGGTATTGTCTGTAGATTGATGACCAGTTCATCATCGCATGGGGGTTTCGAGGACGAAGTCAAAAGCATGAGGTGGCTTTGGTACTGACAAATCCAAAGGAAACATTCAAAGATTTTATGTGGAAGTAACTATCTGGACAGGACATTAATGTGAAGGTATACAAGCTGAGACATCCAATGTATTTTTTCCTTGACGGTGTGCTCGAGTGGTTGCGCTCATATACTCCGGGGAAGATCTTCGATGACTGTTGCAAGGAGGTTTTCCTATACCATATCTCCCACACATTCCCAAAATCTTCCACACTGTATTATCATCATAATTAAAATACAGTTCACAAATATTTTAGTTCCCCATGAATGCAGTAACACAATGAAGCCTTTATTACACAGATGGGTGTGAGAGTTCGTTTTCTATGTTAAGAAGCTCCAATAAACAAGTCTTAGTGCTGAGACTATAGATGTAATGATGGTGATTTGTATTGAAAAGGATATAGGCTACTTGCACGAATTGACTATGAAACTGTTAAGGACATTGTTACTAACAAAATCAAACTTTAGAAAATAAAATATTTAAGTAATATTTACCATTAAAACTTACAGGGCAAATATCTACTTTCTATATGGCAAATAATGGTTTATATATATATATATATATATATATATATATATATATATATATATATATATATATATATATATATATATATGCATATATATATATGCATATATATATACATATATATATATATATATATATATGTGTGTGTGTGTGTGTGTGTGTGCGTGTGTGTGTGTGTGTGTGTGTGTGTGTGTGACATTGGCTGAAAATGAAGTGACTTCCACATTGCTTTGTAGAATGTGGCGTGAAGAAGCAAAGCCTAATGATTGGGAGCCAGGAGTATATGTGAAAAGTGCAGAAAAGGAAATCTGGCTGATTGCAATAAAATCAGAGTCATCAAACTTACGTCAGTTGTGATGAACATATATAGTATGCTCATTCTAAATACACTAGAGAGAAAGATGGATGAAAAGCTGAGAGATGAACAAGCAGGGTTTAGAAAAGGTAGAAGTTGTACTGATCAAATATCCATTTCAAGACATGTGACACAGAATGTGTAGAATATAGAAACCCACTTTTGATGCCATTTGTAGACTATGAAAAAGCCTTTGATAGTGCGCACCGGTCAATTTTGTGGAGAGTCCTGCATTATCATGGAGTTCCTCTCAAATATGTAAGTTTGATTAAGTCTGTTCATGAGCATAGCAAATGCAAAGTTAATGTTAGTGGAGTCCTATCAAAAGAATTTCCAGTGAACAATGAAGAACTCCAAGGGAATGTATTGTCACCTATGTTGTTTATCCTCTTCATGGATTTTGTAATGCATAGAACAGTTGTGGATTGTGGAGGAGGATTGGACTGGATTGGTTACAGCTGACATAGGGTATGATGATGACGCTGTCCTTATTAGCAGAACACCACAGGACTTGGAATGCTTGTTTACCAAAATACACGAAATATAACATGGGGTTGGGCTCAAGATAAATAGAAGAAAGACAGAGAGGATGAGAACGGAATATGCAATGGAAGATGAAATATCCTTGGAATGAGAAAGGATTAATGAGGTGGAATCATTTAAATATTTAGGAACTATGATCTCTAATACAGGAGATTTAGAATTTGAGTTTAATGAAAGATTGAAAAAAGCAAATCAGACAATGGCTAGGTTAAGTAAAATTTGGAAATCAAATCACCTATACAGTATATCAGTTAAATAAGATCAATGTTATTGTAGGGGCATAAGTCGTGGTATAACAATGAAACAATATCCAACCGATTTTGATGATTTGAGAACAAGGCCCTCTGAAGAATATTGGGAGGTCAATGAAGGGACAGTATTAGAAATGAAAATATAAGAGAGATTACTCGAGTACCATATGTGGATGATGTCATGAAGAGGGGTAGATGGAGACGGTTTGGGCATGCTCTTCGTACTCCCCAAGAGAGATTAGTTCACCAAACTTTCAACTAGGTTCCACAAGGCACTAGAGGAGTGGAAAGACCAAGGCCTACATAGCTGAGTACTATGTAGCATGAAGTACGAGATGATGAATGGAGAAGTATTGATTTAAAAGCTCAAGATAGAGATTATTATTATTATTACCTGCTAAGCTACAACCCTAGTTGGAAAAGCATGATGCTATAAGCCGAAGGGCTCCAAAAGGGAAATATAGCCCACTGAGGAAAAGAAACAAAGAAATAAATAAACTAAGAAAGAAGTAATAGCAATCAAAATCAAATACTTTAAGATCATTAACAACATTAAATTAGATCTCTCATATATAAACTAAGATGACTGGCGAAATCTAACTCCCCTTTGCGTCATTAGGCGTGGGAGGGAATGAGGATGATGATGATGAAGAAGGGGTAATCCCATAGGGTTATTTGGGCAATTATTTTCAGTGTTCATTTGTAATGTTAATTGTGGTTACATTTAATTTATTAATTTTTTCCATTTGAAAAAGCCATTATTGAGTTACTCTGGTTTTCATCTTTACTGTAATTACGTAAATTAGAATAGATTGCAGATATTTGTATCCTTAAACCCTTTATTTGAATGATTATGCATTAAACAAACCAATAATTTAGTTCGGGATAGTTTTACCCGAGATATTGAAGAGACTAATCTACGGTAGGTTTAAAGGTGTAAAGGCAACTCATGAATGGCATATGCAAGGGACAGTGACATTGCCCTATCAAGCAAGACAATGCCCTAGAAACTGACCATATATATACAGATGATCAGCGCCCAAGCCCCCTCTGCACCAGAGCTAAGACTAAGGAGGGCCAGGCATTGGTATAAGTTGGTATAAACGAGTGTACGCTTCTTTAACTTGGTGCTTTGAAGGTGAAGATCCCTATTTAACTTTATTCCCTGCTCCCACCCATTGGCATTGTCTCCATTCATAACGTAAAATTCATGTCCAGCATCTCACAGGGGCTCCTGGGATGGATTCAAAACAGAGCCTTATGGTGTAGAGAGCTTTAGTAATGAGAAAGCTAAAGGAGGCCATCAAATTACGTTTTTCACGTGTGGAGTTTTTAGGTCTCTGGACAGAGACCACTTTTCTATTTAAAGTAAAGGTTTGTGATCTGCATCGCCAAAGTTATTACCAGGGTGTTTGTGCCCTTGGGCGTTAGTGTTCCTATCTTCTCTTGTTGATCTTTGCTGCATGTTGTAGGGAGACATTCCCTGAACAACAAGTTCCCACTCAGCAACAATCGAAATAATTTCTCCACAATATTATCACAATCTATGATATGGTTAATATATATAAGTTACCTGAGAAAATATTGTAAAAAAAATTTTCTTATAAAAAAGAAAAAAAAATCAATGTAATCATTCTCGATTAAGATTTACTAATAATGTTAAGTGTTCTTTTGAGAGAATCTTACTGTTCTTACCTTTCGAAGTGTTAAATAAAAATTATATTTGCTCGTGTCTGTCTTTGTACAATAGAGATTACATCAATCTTTCAAGAGATCACACGAGCAACCATACTCTCTCCCTTATTGTGAAACCAGACAAAATATCACTGCTGTGCTTTTGTATATTCTAATGTGAAAATTGTATTATTGTTTATAAAAAATTCTAGCTTATTATGAATGCAGTTTAAGAAGACATGTAGGCTACCACCAACTTTGTCTTTTGTTCTCATGGATTACGAAGCCCCATCCCTCACTGCACTCCTGTCTGGGTAAAATATTCGCTACCAGGCAATGGTGGAGCTAGTTGGATGGTTTATTGGAATATATCGAACTATTTGCATTTTGAGAATTCATCTTTAATACTGTAAATACCACTCTGACTTTATGAAATAATTATTATGCAACATCTTCCAATAATGTAATTTAGGCAAAATATCTCTCTCTCTCTCTCTCTCTCTCTCTCTCTCTCTCTCTCTCTCTCTCTCTCTCTCTCTCTCTCTCTCTCTCTCTCTCTTCTATGTACATTATATATATATATATATATATATATATATATATATATATATATATATATATATATATATATACATACATATATATATATATATATATATATATATATATATATATATATATATATATATATATATGTATGTATATATATATATATATATATATATTTATATATATATATATATATATATATATATATATATATATATATATATATATAAATATGTATATGTATATATATATATGTATATATATATATATATATATATATATATATATATAAACATATATATATATATATATATATATATATGTATGTATGTATATATATATATATATATATATATATATATATATATATATATATATATATGTCCTAATACCTTTATGCAAAATATGCATTTTATACAGAGAGATTAATTACCTTTTTAAGAGTACTATGACTCACAAATTATAGTGTGCGATCACTGAACTCTGTTATAAGTGACATATACCAAGTTTCATAACGTATTGTATTCAGGCCCTATTGGTGACAATAAATTTCCATCACACTGGAGAATTCCACAAAACCTAACAATTCAGCATATTGACAGACATTGTATCTCACTTAACGAGGGTTAGGCAGTACCATTCGAGCGATCATTAGACAAAGTACTCACTTGAGAGTATCGGCTGTGTACAGAGTAATCAAAAATCCATTTTGTAATAAAGGGAAAAAATCCATGTTCCTATGTCTCATTATCCGTAGACATGGGACATAATTGGTGTCAGGTGTACAAATATGTCTGCTTGTGTATACTGTGAGCGAAGTTGTTCTTTAAGCCGGTAAAATAAAAGTTCAAGATGCCTAGATACACAAGGACTAACATAGCAGACACTGCTGCTGGGGGAGATGAATACGAAGAAGCTGGTTATAGTGATGTCGATGAAGAATATAGACGAGAACAATGAACGCAGGAATTAGAAAATAGGTTAGATAACCTAGCCGAGTTAATGAACAGACTCTTAGTTGAACGAGAAGAGGAGCGGCGTGCAACCACAGCATATCCGACGTATATAAACGAAGTTCAAACACACACAAGTGGAAGCACACATGCACAGCCGAGTGAGAATACGCAAAACGTCATAGTTCGAAAATTACCAGAACTCAAGGCAAGTGTTAGGCCTTTTGATGATCAATGGCCTAACGAAGGGTTTCATTTCGATCGAAGTGTTTTGAGAGACTTTGAAGTAGCCAAATGTGGGTGGTCCGAAACGGAAAAAGCAATTCAAGTGATTAGGTTGCTGAAAGATGCTCCAGCAATGGAGGTAATGTGTTGGCCACGAGACAGTTTAAGAAGCCTTACTGAAATAAAAAGACGTTTAATTGAGAAATACGCCTTACTTGAAGTAAGAAGAGCGGACATTAAAGAGAATTACAAACCCAAAATTCGGAAAGTTGAATCCATTCTTAGTTTTGCCACTCGCATTTTTCGAGATTGTAATTCGTTTGCTACACGGAATGCCAATCTCCCAGAAGGTGATAAAAAAACAATTGCCCGTAAAAAATATTCGAAGATTTAAACCCGTATTTATGTGGTTATTTGTTTGATGACAATCGCTCGTTAGCAGACGTAGTGATGGCGATACAAAAAATTCTAGACAGTTGGCCCGAAAAAAAAAATGACTGAAAATAACTGCCCCGATTCCAAGAAGGTGGCAGCCATGAGAGGCACTCACCAACCCCCAAAGCTGAAGAGAGGAGAATGCAATCAGCAGGTGAGAAGAGTCTTCAGATGTTGGCAGTGTGGGAAAGAGGGGTACCAACGAGTGGAGTGGCCCACCCAAAGATCCGCCCACTGTTACACTTGCCAGGCCTATCTCGAGAGTGCCCAGAAAAAAATGCCGAGACGGGTGGGCTGTGGCACACGCATACCAACCCCTGCCCAACATCCGGGGGAAAGGAAACAGAGGAAGGGGGAGACGAGGGAGATCGTTGCCCCCAACATGACATCAGAAGCAGAAGCCGAGTCACCTGTGAGAGTGTCTACGATGGGACCTCCGTTGGTACCCTCGACCTCAGCCCCGCAGCACTAGGGACAGGAGCAGGGGGCAGCCGTATTGCAAGCAAGGTCATTGGCAGGTGCCCCACATATCCTAATCACCGGCTTGGAATGTTAGCAGTCGGGATTGACCTACTAGATAAGTTAAATCCAGCCCCCACAGACGAACGCACTCAGAACTTGATTAAGCAAGCGCGAAAACTATGTCCAACAGAATATCAACCTATAGTTAGTAACATTGTTGATAATTATTCTGATGTAATTGCAATTGGAGATGAGCCACCCAAAAGAATTGATCGATTTCA
Organism: Palaemon carinicauda; assembly: GCF_036898095.1. Classification (NCBI taxonomy): domain Eukaryota; kingdom Metazoa; phylum Arthropoda; class Malacostraca; order Decapoda; family Palaemonidae; genus Palaemon; species Palaemon carinicauda. The sequence continues at coordinate 88,553,561 of NC_090729.1, forward strand.
CTTAAGCATTGAAACTGGGCAGGCGGAGCGGATCAGGTCAAGGTCTTATAACATACCAATTCAATTCCTGGGAGAGATAAAAAGGGAAATTAGTAAATTAAGGGAACAAGGGATAATCGAGGAGAGTGAATCCCCCTGTGCTTCTCCAATTGTAGCTGTTAGGAAAAAGGATGGCTCGGTAAGATTGTGTGTTGATTATAAGAAGATGAATGCAGTCCCCAAGGACAATGCATTTCCTCTGCCCTCGATTGAAGAATTGCTTGTGAAGGTACGGGATAGTGAATATTTTACAAAAATCTGGATACTAACAAATACCCATCCGGGAAGTCAGTAAATGTAAAACGGCATTTATAGCTGTTGACTTTAGAAAGGTGTCTTCTGCATATTCACTTGAAAGGAGTTTCCTTATAGTGTGTCTGAAATAGCACTACCATTTTCTTTTATAACTCATGTTCCAATGTTTTTTTGTTAGTTTTCTTGGTTATATATTTAATTCTGTTTCTCTTACTTGAAGTGTATATTGAAGTACAATTAATTTAGTATTTGATATTTACAAGTCATCATATTTATGAGTGTGAATTTTATAACTATTTTTGCTTAATGTAAATCTCATTATATTTACTTAAGAGTTTAGTTGTTCTAATAAAAAATGAGGTTTTAAGAAAAACATGGTGTTTCCTTCAAGACCAAGGCTCTCCTTTTTCCATACCTTCCTGTACGATGTGGGCTTAAATAATCCCCCACATTTTGGTGCCCAGACCCGGGAACACTCCCTCTAAGAAAATAAGTAAGTTGTGCAGTGAAGATAATGGAGAAGTTAAAGAAGACTAGGACTACATGTAGAGGGTGGGTGACAAGAGCTTCCAAGGCACTGAGTGACCTTCTGAAGTCTTCCACCACAACTATTAGTCAATTTGAGTATGCTATCAAGGAATACGACCAGAGACTAGCTAAGTTGGATGAAGTCCAAGAAGCAATAGAAATTGAGGTAGCTGAAGAAGAACTAGAACAACTTTTGGATGAAGCCCATGATTTTAGAACAGTAAGTGTGCAGCCTAGGATACAAGCTGAAGACCAGATAAGGAAGTTAGCAGCAGCAGCGTGTCCTGGTTCTAAAGCTGGCAGTATAAGTGGACAGTCTTCATCTCGAGAGTCAGATATCACCAATGTCAAGTTACCCAAGCTGGAGCTACCGAAGTTTAGTGGTGAAGTGACCCAATGGCAGTCCTTCTGGGATCAATATAATTCCCACATCGATGCAACAGACCTTCCAGTGATCAGTAAGTTCACTTATTTGCTGTCTTTGCTGGAGGGAGATGCCAGGAATGTAGTGAAGGGACTAGCTCATACCAGTGCTAATTACCAGGTTGCCTGCAAACTACTGAAGGAACGCTACTACAAGCCAGAAAGGATTATTTTTGCTCATGTCCAGGCATTGTTAAATGGTGAGGTCAACATTAATGTCAGCGGACCCAAGGGTGTGGCACAGCTGTGGAAATTACGAGATGACATTCTAATACACATCCGCAGTTTGGAAGCGCTAGGCATCACAGGAAAACAATGTGAAGTGTTTCTTACACCTATCATCCTCTCCCGTTTGCCAAGTGAACTGCGGCTAGAGTGGGCCAGGGATGGTGATGGACATGAGAGTGATTTAGATTGGTTATTGACATTCTTAGACAAGGAAATTTCAAGATTAGAAAGGTCTGAAGCCTTTAAGGGAAAGAGCAGTATTGAAGTAAAGAAAATTGAAAATAAGAGTTCTAAAGACAAGGTGTATTCAGCCGCAGCCCTTCATGCTTCGTCCAAGCAAGAAAACACAATGTGCAGTTTCTGTGCCAAGAAGCACAAATCGGAAAACTGTTATGGTGTGCTAGAATTGAGTGGAAAGGAGCGAGGTGAAAAAATAAGAAGTTTAGGCCTATGTTTCAAGTGTTTGAAGAGTGGACACATGTCAAGAGACTGTAAAGCTCGTACAAGGTGTACAAAGTGTAACGGTGCCCATTCTACCTTAATGTGTGGCGTTAGGTTGGAAATTAACCTTAAGAAGGAGGAAAGTGAAGCAAAGGAAGGTGCTATTGGCAGTGACAAGCCTGGCGATGTGGCACTTCTAACAGGGCAAGGTGGTAACTGTGCCATTTTACAAACTGCCAAAGTTCAGGTGATTGGTAGTGATGGTACTGTTGTCACTGCTCAGGTAATGTTTGATAATGGTGCAGACAGGTCTTATATTAGTAGCAAATTTGTGAAGAAGTGTAAACCACAATGGATCACTAGTGCACCTATGCCATACTCTAGTTTTGGTGGTCATAGTAGTGGAAAAAATTAACACAGAAATATTTATGAGTTAAAGTTGTGGGACTCTGACAAGAAGGTGGTACGTATTATTGCTGCGGAGATTCCCAGAATATGTCAACCCTTGGTTAGGCCTATTGTACCAGATTCAGTGATTAACTCTTTTTCTCATGTTGTATTAGCTGATGATTACCACCATGATTCTCCCATTGAGATTGATATACTGATTGGTCTAGATTTCTACTGGACACTGATTTCTCCTGTAGATGCCTTCCAAATTAACCATGTTGTAGCCATGAAGTCTCTCTTTGGTTATGTCTTGAGTGGCAGGCTGTATAAAACCAATGACTCTTGTACCTATTCTGTACCACAATTATTGTGTATCTCCTCTGTTTCAGATTCAGATTTGTGTAAGTTTTGGGATTTGGAAACTGTAGGGGTTAAGCCTAGGGAACTTGTTGAAAGTTATAGTGAAACCAAAGTTTTCAAAGAATTTGAGAGTACTGTGAAGTTTGTGAATGGTCGCTATGACGTTGCACTGCCATGGAAGGATGATTCTGCTAAGGAAAGGCTTTTAAATAATGTTGTCATAGCCCATAAAAGGTTAGGTAGGCTAATGGTTAAGTTAGAACACGATAAGGAGCTTAAGAAAGAATATCAAAAAGTGTTTGATAGTTATGAGTCTGATCACATAATAGAAGAGGTACCAAGGCAGGAAATTTCAGGTGTGAATCCTGTGTACTATATGCCTCATCGTCCAGTAGTTAAGTTAAGTAGTTCAAGTACTAAGATAAGACCTGTGTTTGATGCCTCTGCCTCTTGTTACAATGGTGTATCATTGAATGACTGTTTGTCCTCAGGCCCATCACTCAACCCTGACTTGGTTGAGGTGCTCCTTCGTTTTCGTCGTTGGCCCATTGCTGTTACAGCTGATATAAGAAAGGCCTTTTTGCAAATTAGTGTACAAGAGAAAGACAGGGATGTTCATAGATTTTTGTGGCCAAGAGACGATGGTACAATACGGCACATGAGATTCACACGTGTACCCTTTGGTAACACAGCGAGCCCATTTCTGTTAAATGCCACAATTAAACATCATTTGGATAAGTATCCCCCAACTAGTGTAGTGCAAGATTTGAAGGCTAACATGTATACAGACAATTGGTTGAGTGGTGCGGATTCTGCTGTAGAAGCAGCTGATAAATTTTGTGAAGCCCGTAGCATTTTAGCTGATGCTAGTATGGACCTTACAAAACTTGTATCAAATAGTTTGCTAATTACTTCTCAGTTATGTGACAACAAGGTACCCTTTATAAATTCTGATGAACCCAATACTGTATTAGGCCTGAAGTGGTGTAACTCACTGGACAGTTTCTCCTTTGATGGCATAACCTCAGATTCCTTTGTAGAAGTAGTCTCTACTAAGCGAAGTATCCTTAGTGTGATAGCTAAGATTTTTGACCCTTTGGGGTTAATTAGTCCATATGTTATGTATGGCAAGATACTTTTTCAGGAACTCTGGAAACTGGGTTTGACTTGGGATCAAGAAATGCCATCAGAGTTGAAGCTAAAGTTTCAAAGATGGCTCCTTAGTAGTGAGCATTTTAAGAATTATCAGATAGATAGATGTTATTTTTCACCAAAGGCCTGGGGGAGGCTTAGTCATATGGAGCTACATGGGTTTGGTGATGCCTCTGAAAAGGGCTATGGGCCTTGTGTGTACCTGCGAGTGCCTGTGGAGAACGGCTCATACAAGGTGTCATTAGTGTCCTCTAAGTCAAGAGTTGCTCCCATAAAGACAATTACATTGCCTAGGTTAGAAGTCATGGGATGTCTTTTGTGTTCACGATTAGTCAACTTTGTGAAGAATACCCTTAACTTAGATAACTGTGTTAGAGTTAGGTGTTGGACAGATTCTACCATTGCTCTGTCATGGATTCAAAGAGATGCTAGTAAGAAGGACCTATTTGTAGCTAATCGGGTAAAGGAAATCAGAGAGTTAACACCTCCAAGTTGCTGGCAACATTGTGTAAGTAAGGACAATCCAGCTGACCTGATAACACGAGGTCTGTTGGCTGACAAGCTTGTGGATAGTACTATGTGGCTCTATGGGCCTAGTATGTTAAAAGAATCCCAATACCAGGAAAGGGAAGGTAACCCAGTTAAGTATAAAGATGAAATAGGCATAGAAAGTACTGCTGTCTGTCTTAATGTACAAGGCATGCCAGACAACCCTTTGATAGATTTAGATCGATACAGTAAATTAAGCAAGGTGTTAAGAGTTACAGCTTATGTCTTAAGATTTATCATAAATTGTAGAAATAGTAATAACAAAGTGGCAGGCCCTCTCATTACTGAAGAGATTGATTTTGCTAAGTTGAAGTTGATTTACTGCATCCAAAGAGAAGTGTTTTCTGCAGAAATAAAGGTACTTTTGGGTAAAAAGGCTATCCCTCAATGGTTTAAACTCTAAATTAAGAACTCTTGACCCCTTTCCAGATGATAAAGGCTTAATAAGAATTAGGGGACGTCTTGAGTTTTCTAACTTGGACTATGACACTAAACATCCTGTTATAATTCCAAAGGGTCAATTTGCTAAACTGTTGATCAGATTTCAGCACAGGTTTTTAAAGCATGCAGGTGTGGATACCGTAATTTCATCCCTACGAAATAACTTTTGGATTATAGGAATGAGGAGATTAGCTAAGACAGTAATAAAGGAATGTTTAAGTTGCCGTTGGCATGATTCAAAACCTTGTAGTCAGCCTCTGGCTCCATTACCTAAAGAAAGAGTAAGGGCTTCTCCACCCTTTGATGTAACAGGCTTAGATTATGCAGGCCCCCTCTTTTGTGCTGATTGTCCTAGTAAGAAATTTTATGTATTGTTGTTCACTTGTGGTGTTGTAAGAGCCGTACACCTAGAGCTTACAGAATCTTTATCCTTGCCTGACTGTTTATTGGCTATAAGAAGATTTGTTGCCAGGAGAAGTTTACCTAGTGTTATATATTCAGATAATGCAAAGACTTTTGTAGCTGCTAGGTATGAAGTACAAAGGCTGTATGGCCACTTGGCTCCCAAATGGAACTTTATTGCCCCTCGTGCTCCCTGGTGGGGGGGCTGGTGGGAGAGACTCATTAGGTCAGTTAAGCTTGCCTTGAGAAAGACACTAAATCTGAACTATGTAAGTAAGAGTGAATTAGAAACTATACTAGTAGAAATAGAGTCCTGTATTAATTCCAGACCATTGACCTATGTAAGTGATGAACTTGACTCCATTCATTATCTCACTCCATCACATTTTATCCTAGGAAGAGCCCCACACTGTAAATCCTTAATAAATTTTGAGCCATGTAAGGTGACTTCCAGGGACTTGAATGAAAGAGAAGTTTTAAGAAACAAGAACCTAGAACATTTTTGGAAAATTTGGAGTAACAATTATATAACCAATTTGCCTCAAGTTGTTAAAGGATTCAATAAAAAATGTGATTTGTCTAAGGGTGACCTTGTGTTGATAAAGGAGGATAACCTCCCTAGATTGAAGTGGCCTCTTGGGGTTATTGTAGATGTTTTTAAAGGTAGAGATGGACTTGTAAGAAGTGTAAGGCTCAAAACTAAAAAGGGAGAAATGACTAGACCCATTCAAAGATTGTATAATCTTGAAGTAGGTAGATCAGAAGATTTGATTACTACTGATGCATCCTGTGATGATTTTGATAGAGATGTATTTGATAATCCTCAAATGCCTATTCATACTGTTAGTGATGAGGATATATTTCCAAGGTCTAAGTCTGGTAGAGTAATTAAGCCTCCTACTAAGTTAGATTTATAATAGTCACTGTAAGTCATGCAGTTGTGCATGTCAAGCAAAGCTTAATGTGTTTATTTGTAAAACTGCATTACTAATTTTTGTGTATTTTTCAGCCATGTATAATTTAGATAAGGTCTAAGTTGTGTTCTTTAATAGGTGGCTTCGTCCCCTATTGCCGGGAGGATGTTGACTTTAGAAAGGTGTCTTCTGCATATTCACTTGAAAGGAGTTTCCTTATAGTGTGTCTGAAATAGCACCACCATTTTCTTTTATAACTCATGTTCCAATGTTTTTTTGTTAGTTTTCTTGGTTATATATTTAATTCTGTTTCTCTTACTTGAAGTGTATATTGAAGTACAATTAATTTAGTATTTGATATTTACAAGTCATCATATTTATGAGTGTGAATTTTATAATTATTTTTGCTTAATGTAAATCTCATTATATTTACTTAAGAGTTTAGTTGTTCTAATAAAAAATGAGGTTTTAAGAAAAACATGGTGTTTCCTTCAAGCCCAAGGCTCTCCTTTTTCCATACCTTCCTGTACGATGTGGGCTTAAATAATCCCCCACAGTTTAATTTTCTTCCTTTCGGTGATGAAAATGCTCCAAGTCATTTTTGTAGACTAATGATGACTGTTTTGTCATCCTTAATTGGCCATAATGTTCTTGTTTATTTAGACAATATCATAATTACAGGGAAAACGGCCGAAGAACATAATAATATTCGTAAAGTTTTAGAAGCATTGCGACGTAATGGTATGGAAATAAATTTGTCAAAATGCAAATTTTTCTGTAAACAGGTCGAATTTTTAGGTCATATAATGACCCCAGAAGGTATCCAACCCTGCCCCAGTAAAGTAGCAGCTATTAGAGATTTCCACAGGCCACGTACCCCTAAGGAAGTAGCTGGGTTCCTAGGGCTCACTGGGTATTACTGTAAATTCATAAGAGGTTTTGGAGAGATAGCGAAACCCTTTGATGTTTTAAAGGAACAAAAAGTAATAAATTGGTGAGTGGAAGAAGAAAGGGCCTTGAACCATTTGAAAGCTGCCTTAACTAGCAATGACTTACTCGCATATATATCCTAGATTTGATCGCCCATTTCTAGTGACTACAGATGCGAGTAGCGTAGCCATTGGTGGCTTAATTTCTCAACAAGATGATAAAGGTAGAAAGCAACCCATTTATTTTGCTTCCAGGGCATTAAAAAGGGCATTCGATTGAGAGGCACTGGCTATTCTTTAGGTTATAAAGAGTCATCCGTTCTTTTTATTAGGTTAGCCAATTAAGTTGCAAAGTGACCATCGTCCCCTTATGGGATTTATTTTACAAAGGTGAATTGACATCTAGACAAGTAAGATGGATTGAAAGATTGCTAGAATCTAACATAAAGCGGTTTCACCACATAGAAAGTAAAGCTAATAAGGTAGCTGATGCCCTCTCTAGAGGTGCAGTAATAGGAGTAACAACTAGGGCACAAAAGCGGAACGAAGAACGAAACCAAAATATTGAAGACTCCCATCAAAACAGAAAACGGGATGAAAATTTCCACGAGGAGAAATCAGAAAAGGAGATCCGCGACCAAGAGAGAGAGAGAGAGAGAGAGAGAGAGAAAGAGAGAGAGAGAGAGAGAGAGAGAGAGAGAGAGAGAGAGAGAGAGAGTTAGAGATGTTGGAGAGAGAGAGAGAAATGGAAATAGTGAACGTGAATGTATGTGGTTGGCCGAGGATGTGACCAGGGGTGTCTAGAATGAGTGCCCTGATGATGCAGGTGTGATTTACTTTGGAGGTTAGGACATAAAGGAAGTCAGAGAGGGACAGAAAAAAAGAGGAATGGATGGAAAGAGTGCAAACAGTGATTAAAGGGGAATCAGAGAGTTATCTATCATTTCTGAATGTGCCTCATGAGAATTTTTCTATCGAGAATGATATCTTATTTTGTGCTTAGGAGAAGATGAGAGGGGAATTTTCTGTACGAGTAGTTCTTCCTCCCTTTATAATTAATTGAGCCATCCACATTGTACATGCAAGTCCGTATGCAGGGCATTTAGGGATTGATAGAACGATGAGGAGAGCTAGTGAATCCTTCTTTTGGTTATGAATGAAAAACTCTATAGAAAATTATATAAAATGTTTTCATGCTTTTAACTGTTTCAAAGAACATAAAAACATTCTACCGGAAACCAGAAAGTGGCCTGTGACTCCTATTAAATTTTATAGGGTGCATATGGATCTGTTAGGACCATTTCCTACTAGTTTAACATAACATAAGTATATATGTGTATTTGTGGATGCAATTACTCGTTACACTCATACTTACGCAATGTTGGATAAGTCAGCAAATTCATTAGTCCAGGTGCTGTGCTCTCTCATTACTAGGCTTGGTTGCCCGAAAATTTTGATAAGTGATAATGGTGTCGAGTTTATAAATAAGGTATTGAAATCGGTAACGAACTTGATGAAAATTGAACACTTTTCAGTAACAGCATATAGGTCTTCAGCTAATGGCTTAGTGGAATCGCATAATAGGGAAATAGTGCGAGTTTTACATTACTTGATGGCTAATGACCCCCTTCTTTGGCACGTCATGCTTCCTACAGCTGAGCTACCTTTGATCATTGCTTATAATGCATCGCTCAGCGACACTCTTTTCTTTTTAGTGTATGGACAGGATCCTGTGTTACGATCCCGTTTAATTCGCAACAGTTGCCAAATTATTCAACTGAGCAATACCGTGTCTATTTACTGAATCTCTTAAGGAGAGTAATGAACACCACAGAAAGGTTTTTGAAAAGAACTAATGAAAAACACAGCTCAAAGTTTGATGTTCGGTTCAAAACCACACCGGTAAAAGTATTTGTGGGCAATCGTGTGTATTTGAAACAATTACTACCTAGGAAACATAAACTAGAGCCAGTGTATTTGGGTCCGTACCGAGTAAATATGGTTAAATCTAACCCAGTAGTGATACGAAGCATTATTAATAGCGCAATATCTGAACATCATCAGGCACACATACATGTGGTGCCGGAAGAGGTTGTTTTCAAAAGTGTAAACCATAGTGTATCTCCTTACTCCTGCATATGCGACATTCCTCGAGTTGATGAGTAGAATTTTTTTTTTTCTTTACTGTTGTGGTTGTTGTTTGAACAGAGTTCATTTCTTCTCTTGACATGTTTTAAATAAACTTGATGATAACAATATGTTCTTATGTTGGTGCTTATTGTATAAGTAAAGTGTTGTGATAATTTTGCTGAGGGTAGCAATGCGTATGACATACTACTGAGTGAACCTAAAAACAATCAAAGGTCAAATAGGTCAAGTGTGATCCGTCAAGCGGATGCTATATTATCTATGTATTATAGGATTTCTGGTTGCTGGAGCCGGGGGGCAGTTCACGAAGGGCAAGTTTCTATGGGATTAAAGTTCAGCTTCGAGGACAGGCACTGTTAGAGAATGTGTAGATGTGGATACCTTATAGCCTACTAACAGTTATAAAAGAAGGGTAGAAGCGGAATGATTTTTGGAGGGAAACGACTAGTGGCTACCGATTGATAGTTACAAGTGCAAGTGTAGTAGTGATTTTAAAAATGGCGTTAACTTTGGTGGTGAGTTGTGGTGCGAAATTGTGCCGTAAACTTGGACAAGTAAACTTGAGGGATGAAGGAATATCTATTTTTACCCCTGTCCCGCCCAAAAGGCCTGTATTGCCCGCAACCAGAGGGAGGTTATTGATGAGATTGTATAATACCGATGTTGATATGATTTTTTTTCACTTTGGGTATTCTGTATTTTAGTTGCAGAGGTCATAAGAAAAAATGAGTGAAATTACTTTATGTTATATTGTGTACATTTTTACATACAATATTTCATTCATTTATTTTTTTTTTTTTGTAGAAGATGTCTGTTTTTTTTGGGGTGATTTTTATGTATATATTTTATGCTGCATTCCTGTCTAGTACATGCCTTGCCCTATTCCGGGTCGGAGTGTCCTCCATATATCATAGAAAAGAGAGGGCGAGTGTGCACCTCCTCCTAGAGTGAGGAGCTTGGTGGGAGGGGTGGAGTAATGTCCTAATACTTGTATGCAAAATATGCATTTTATACAGTGAGATTAATGACCTTTATAACAGTACTATGACACAATTTATAGTGCACGATCACTGAACTCTGTTATAAGTGACATGTACCAAGTTTCATAAGGTAATGTGTTGAGACCCTATTGGTGAAAGTATATTTCCATCACAGTAGATAATTCTACAAAACCTAACAATTCAGCATATTGACAGAGAGACATTGCATCTTACTTGCCGAGGGTTAGGCAGTACCATTCGAGCGATCATTAGACGAGGTACTCACCTGAGAGTGTCCGCTGTGTACAGTGTATCCACAAACCTTTTTGTGATAATGTGAAAAAAACCCATTTTCCAATGTCTCATCTGTTGACATGAGACATATATATATATATATATATATATATATATATATATATATATATATATGATATATATACATACATACCTATATATATATATATATATATATATATATATATATATATATATATATATATATATATATATATATATATATATATATATCACAGCGCTGGCAAGCGCAACCAGGGACAAAACAACGCCCTCTCTCAAAAATGCGGCCAATGCTGTTATATACGATTACCAAAACGCGAAAATACGGGTTTTCAAAAAAGTATTTTCCCGACAAAGTAGAAGCTTGAAACTTTAGGATTTGCCTTTTCTTATTATTTCTAGGCGATCCTGAAAGTTTCAAGTCCCTATCTTTTAAGGGTCAAGAGATATCACGTCAAAGATATGCCAAAATATGGCATATTTTACATAAACATTCAGTGTTCTATATATAGATAGATAGGTAGATATAGAGATAGACGCTTCAAAAGCAAAAACGGGGGAGCTTATTTCTCAGCTTCTGAATAAGCTAGAAAGATGTTCGACCCCAGGTTTTGAAGATAAACTTATAAGGGGTGGCTTAGGCTATGTGCGGATGTGACCAGGTGGTCACGTGAGGTAGGGTCACGTGACATGAGTTTTCAAAAGGTACTATAATGGCAATGCTTGTTTCTCAGCCTCTGAATCAGCTAGAAAGACGTTTGACCCCAGGTTTTGTAGGTCTGAACTTAAATTGTGGCCTAGGCTATTTGCGGACGCATTTAGATGGTCACGTAGGGTAAGGTCACGTGATATAGATAGATAGGTAGATATAGAGATAGACGCTTCAAAAGCAAAAACGGGGGAGCTTATTTCTCAGCTTCTGAATAAGCTAGAAAGATGTTCGACCCCAAGTTTTGAAGATAAACTTATAAGGGGTGGATTAGGCTATGTGCGGATGTGACCAGGTGGTCACGTGAGGTAGGGTCACGTGACATGAGTTTTCAAAAGGTACTATAACGGCAATGCTTGTTTCTCAGCCTCTGAATCAGCTAGAAAGACGTTTGACCCCAAGTTTTGTAGGTCTGAACTTAAATTGTGGCCTAGGCTATTTGCGGACGCATTTAGATGGTCACATAGGGTAAGGTCACGTGATATAGATAGATAGGTAGATATAGAGATAGACGCTTCAAAAGCAAAAACGGGGGAGCTTATTTCTCAGCTTCTGAATAAGCTAGAAAGATGTTCGACCCCAAGTTTTGAAGATAAACTTATAAGGGGTGGCTTAGGCTATGTGCGGATGTGACCAGGTGGTCACGTGGGGTAGGGTCACGTGACATGAGTTTTCAAAAGGTACTATAATGGCAATGCTTGTTTCTCAGCCTCTGAATCAGCTAGAAAGACGTTTGACCCCAGGTTTTGTAGGTCTGAACTTAAATTGTGGCCTAGGCTATTTGCGGACGCATTTAGATGGTGACGTGGGTTAAGGTCACGTGACATAGGTTTGAAGTAGTATACTAGCGGGAACGCTTGTATATCGGCCCCGAATGATATGAGCTACAAAGACGTTCGACCCCAAATTTTAAAACCAAAGTATTAGATTATTGCTATGAGGGTTTGGATAATCACGTGATGTCACATCTGCAGTCACGTGATCTTTGTTATTGAACGACTCCTTCTTCTGCTTACGATAATGTTCATTAGCTCTGTTTCTTAAGGAGTTAGAAAGACGTTCGACACAAGATTTTGAAAATCTGAACTTAGGTGTTGCCTAGATTATGCTGGAATTTACCTTATTATCAATTATCTTGTAGGGTAAGGTAACATGAGAGATAACACGCTATTTCAGATAAGCGGTATGGCTTACTATTTGACGCCCGAACAAGCTGCTCAGGTATTTTACTTTTAGTAGGTTAACGACATATATAAAGCTGCTTGACCTTTCGATTGTGTACGTTTGGTCCCGTGGTGTTAGTAGATCACCTAGCTTCATAAGCTATTCTGTTCATACTGCGGCGAATTCTTCGGTGTTATTTGTGGGAAACTGTACGGGATTTGAGGCAGCCGGCAGTTCAGTAATGTAATAACGATGAAATTACGTCACGGCTACTGACTTACCTAGATGTTGTCGAATATGTGCTAGTAAACTTGCTAAACCTTCACTAGTGTCAAGCGTGCCGAATATGCGTTGTGACTGCATGCACTTACATAATAGATCCACATTGCAACACGCTGCATCGGCTATAAACTTTATAACTCTTCACGAATTTGAAAGGGATATTTCTGCAGGCGGCCTCGATTAGGACTGCTTTTAATATTGTATTTGTTGTTTTTATTTTATTATATTCGTTACTCTGTGTATATTGGTTCAAATTGTAAATAATTTTTTTATATATTGCATCTCAGATAAATAACCAGCCGTGTTTGTTGTTTGAGATTATGTTACTAATAATTTGGTCTCTTTTAGTTTTCAACTACTCAATTATTACGCTTGCACAAAAAAAGAATGATATTTAACCTAAAACCGATAAATCGGTTGGAACCTTTGACCGGGGACGCCTCTCCATGTCCTAAAATAAAACAAAGAAAAAATGTTCATCTTTTCAATTGAGCGTCTGAAAGAATTGATATAAAAATAAAAATTTTGACCGGGTGTCACCGGTCACTTGCTTTTGACATTACCCATAGTCATGACGATGAGTTGCCAATTTTTGAGAGAACGTAGTAATGGTAATTGACTTATCTTTCATGTCAGTCACAGGACTCGGCGTTAAAGACTAATGTAGATCACACGGTAGCGTGTAGCATGTAGGTACGTCTTGTAGGAACGATAAGTTACTTGATAGATGTTCATGTTGATGTATATTATGATGAGGGGGAATGCGGTTGATTGTAGAGATTAGGACGTAATACTAATAGGTAAAAAATTATCATAAGTTGTAGATAGGCGGTCAAGGAATGGATGTAGGAGGTACGATGTAGATAGTAAGGGAGGTAAAAGTTAAACAAATTTTTAGGTAAACAAATAAGGCGTGTGGTAAGATGTAAAAGTAAATCTAAAGGTAAGTAACGGGTAGGGAGTAGGAGGTATGCTAGTGAATTAAGCGTTGAAAGGTAAGAAATGAAAGAGGCAGGGTACAAAAGAAAATGTGTAGAAAAGGTAGGAGGTAAAAGGTAAGAGGTAAGAGGTAGGAAGTAGGAAGCAGAAGGTAAGAGGTAGGAGGTAAAAGGTAAGAGGTAGGAGGTAAGAGGTAAGAGATAAGAGGTAAGAGGTAAGAGGTAAGAGGTAAGAGGTAAGAGATAGGATGTGGATAGTAGGAAGTAGGAAGTAGATAGTAAGAGGTAAGAGGTAAGAGGTAGGATGTGGATGGTAGAAAGTAGGAAGTAGATGGTAAGAGGTAAGAGGTTAGAGGTAAGAGGTAAGAGGTAAGAGGTAGGATGTGGATGGTAGGAAGTAGGAAGTAGATGGTAAGAGGTAGGAAGTAGAAGGTAAGAGGTAAGAGGTAGGATGTGGATGGTAGGAAGTAGGAGGTTGGGGGTAAGAGGTAGGAGGTATAAAGATCTAGGATGTAGGATAAAAGATATAGGAGGTTGAGGGTAGGAGCTAAGAGATGTACCTCTTATAAGAGGTAAGCAGTAAGAGGTAGGAGGTAAGAGGCAAGATGTTATGTAGGAGGTAGGAGATAAGATGTATGATGTAGGAAGTAGGAGGTAAAAGATAGGGGGTAGGATGTAAGGTGTAGAAGGTAGGATGTGGAGGGTAGGAGGTAGGAGGTATAAGTATATAGGATGTAGGATAAAAGATGAAGGAGGTAGGAAGTATAACTATAAGAATGCAGGATGTAGGAGGTAAGAGGTAGAAAGAAGAAAAAGGGTAGGAAACAGGAAACACGTAGTAAGAGGTAATACCTATCAGAGGTTGGAGTTATAATGCGTTCTTCAGCATAGTATAGGTGTAGAATACTACATTTTATCTCCATGAATTGATCACGAATCACAGTGTTTTGTTTTAAGACTATGGGTAATGTCAAAAGCAAGTGACCGGTGACACCCGGTCAAATTTTTTTTTTTATCAATTCTTTCAGACGCTCAATTGAAAAGATGAACATTTTTTCTTTGTTTTATTTTAGGACATGGAAAGGCGTCCCCGGTCAAAGGTTCCAACCGATTTATCGGTTTTAGGTTAAATATATATATATATATATATATATATATATATATATATATATATATATATATATATATATATATATATATATATACATATATACATATATACATATATATGTATATATTCATATATGATTTATATGTGTGTGTGTTTATACAGTAGTACTTTGGATTACGAGTGATTCTGAATATAAGGAAATCTACATACAAGCAAAAGAATTCAAATTAGTTTACAAGCCTCTGTATGTAAATTTTTAGTGAAATTTTAATGATACTAGCACGCAATGCGCAGAAATTAGTTGTTCAATCGACTACCTTGTATTTTTATGATATTTGGTTTCACCTTAGCTTACCTGCCCACCCACCTTAACTCTTCCACTTTCCTAGCACCATTCCTACCAGTATCACTTAACCATAGTTATCTTATGAGCATCTATGGATGTGTTATTTATAGAATTGTGATTGTGTATTCTTTATGGAATTGTGATTGCTCTTGTTAACTGTCAAGTTAATAGTAACACTATACTACAGGATTCTAGACAACATCCGCTAGAAAATTAAAAAAGATAGTAAGAAGATTACTCTAGAGGTGAAAAAAAGAAATTATCGAGAAGCATGATCAAGTTATGTGTGTTGTAGAACACGCGAAAGTGTACAACCATACATCATCCATGATTTGTAGATATCCCAAAAAAAGAAAAAAAAAGAAAAACAATTCATGCTGAGGAAGGGGTGCTGGCATTGTTGAAACAGTGACTCCATGTACTTGATAACATTGAAAACTTGCTTCTTATTTGCATCTATGATAAGCATTTAGTGACAGGAAACAGCAGTACTGAAAACAATAGCTGTGGAAAAGTAAGGCTAGTGATTGATGACCTAGTTAAATAAGAGACAGGTACATCAGCAGACAAGGAATAAGAAATATTTAAAGTGAGCCATGGCTGGTTTGAAAATTCTAGGGAAGAACTGACATTAATGGTGATGTGCAACATGGTAAGGCTTCAAACTCCAATGTCAAGGTTCACGGATTTAGAGTTTTACATGCCACAGTAAGTGTTCAACTGCATTGAGGGTGGTCTTTTTTTCTGGAAGGAGATGCCCAGGAGGACCTTCATTACTTCAAAGAGAAATACAATTTCCGGTCATAATCCCATGAAAAACCATCTTTCCCCGCTGTTCTGTGCTAATGCAAAATTAGCACAATTAAACCTCTCCTGGTGTATCATTTGGAAAATTCATAAGCCTTTAAAAAGTACAAGGGGCAGAAGTAATTGAACGTTATATGTAGTCAAATAACAATGCTTATGTTTCTCAAATATTATTTGTGGACTGAGTCAATAAAGTTTATAGTCCTGAAGTCAAAAAGTAAACGATGGAGGAGAATCTCCCACTCCAAGCCTTGTTGTTTATAGACAATGTTCCTATATCCTCCAGATTGAAGATAACCTAATGGAGGAATTCAAATTAATTTGAATAAAGTTCATGTCGCCTAACACTACTCCCATACTCCAACCCCTGGATCAGCAGGTGATCTAAAACTTCAAGAGGCTGTACACAAAGGCAATGTACCAGTGATGCTTCGAGGTCACTGAAAGGACTAACCTGATCCCAAGACTGTTGGAAAAAACATTTCCACTTTATCGGCTGCCTCAGAATGATGAAGCCTGGGAAGGAATCACCAACAGAACCCTCAATTCTGCAGGGGGAAAACTGTGGTCTAAATACATTTCTGAATTTAATTTTGAGTAATTTGAACGCAACAAGGTAGCAGTTGTGTATGAAATTGTATTCTTAGGCAAAACAATGGAATTGGAATATATTGAGCAGCTGATTGCCGAGGAGCTGGTTTGATTACATAAGGAACGGTAACTAGAGGTAGTAGAAATCTCATAAGGAGAAGGAAGCACAGAGTAATATGCTTGTAACTTCAAGTGAAGTAGGAAGATTTTAATAACGTGAGAAACCCCGGAAAATTGTATAGAAACAAATCACCCATATAAGGGTTTGGCAAAGGAAGTAGTGAATCTATTTTCTGGTAATGCCATATTGCATTTCCATACAATTTTAAAGAAAAGACAAAAGCAGTGCCAGAGTGTGGACGTGTTGTGTAGAGCTCTGTTATGCACGTCGTGAGTCGTGTTTAGCTTTGTGTTTCTCGCTTAGAATATCATTGAAAAGATATTAGTTAGTCTTATGGTGAAACCTAAATAATAGGAAACAGTACACTATGTCTGCTCCTAACTATGTCTACTTCATATGTAATAACACGGAGGAAGGACGGAAAAAATGGATAGTATGTGAATGTAATACACTCTACCATAAGAAATGTGTGCATATAGTGACAGCCATTACTGATAATGAATTAAATAACCTAGATTGGTTATGCCCTACTGCATACGTGAAGCCAGACAAAACAATTTAGTAGTATCAAAATTAAAGGAAGATGTGAACGTGAGAGCTCTGGCCTTGAATGAACAAGATGCGAAAATAGATGACTTGGAAAACAAACTTACGGACCTTAGGTGCAGACGCAGCAAATTCCACCCAGACCACCGACCTCACTGAGAAAGTTGATATTCTTGCCATGAATATGGAATCAATTAAAGCAACACTTAAAACAATGATAAACCAAAAACCGGAGAAACTGACGTTTGCTGACAAAGTTAAGGGAAAAAAACAGTTGATAATTAAATCAACTAATACAAAAATTAAAATTACTGAAATAAAACATAATGTTGAACAAGCACTTAAAGACATTCCTATACTTGACACGAGGTCAACTACGAATGGAAATGTTTAAACTTTGCAAACAACATGATCAGAGAAGAGGCGGCAAACAAAATTCAGATATTGGTGACTGACACTGAAACGAGAAAAATCGGGAAACTAAAACCAAAAATAATGATGTGCAATGTATACAATGATGAAGATGATGTAGTAAATGCTTTCATTCAAAGAAATCGCTGCTTGGACCAAAACCAATATATAGAAGAGAAGATAAGTGTAGTCCTGAAGAAAAACGCCTCGTGGGGGGGGGGGAAACCACCCACTATGTGCTGAAATGTGATCCTGAAGTTCGGAGGGCTATTCATGATAATGGGGACAAAGTTTCGCTACGACGGGGTATCTATAACATACGTGATAAGTACCACGTGATCACCTGCTACCACTGTCAAAGGTATGGACATTTTGAAAAAGATTGCAAGTCTAAGAATGATGATAAAGTCTGCGAGAATAGTTCAGGGAGACATTCCACTAGGGAGTGTAATTCGCAAGTGGCAAAGTGTATAAATTGCACAAAGTTAAACAAACCAAGTGACCACACAGTAAATTCTAGAGACTGCAAAGCTTATGACTTGAGATTGAAAAGACTAGCGGAAAATACTGATCATGGATACTAGGGATGTCATAAACTGTGGCTATGTAAATATACAATCTGTAGGTAATATTTGGATATGCTAGCATTATCTGAAACATGGTTAAATAACTTGGACAAGGCAAAGATCACTGAAATGTTGCCCCCAAACATGCCTTCTTTCATATACCGAGAGTAGGTAGGTATGG
>NC_090729.1:88576809-88586809 GCF_036898095.1 Palaemon carinicauda
CAAGACATCCAGCTAGATGACAGGATGTCTGATGTGGACGGGTGTCAGGAGGAAGACCTCCTGGCAGAAGCCCAGGATGAAGTTCAAGCCCCTCTACATCGGCCGGTCTCCCAGTAGAGCTGGGACAGGCCCTCTCTTCTATTGTTGGAATGATCCAACAAATGCAGAAGGAGAATCAGGAGAAGGCGGCTGCAATGGAACTGCGAATGCAGTGCCTTGCAGAATCACATGGGCTCCAGAAAAAGCTCAATGTGAAAGACCTTCCCTTGTGCTCAGATGCTAACCCATGGAGGTATGCTGAGCACACCTGGAGAGATCGTCATCTCGGATAAGCTGGGCTCAGTTCCCCTGGAGGGTGGAATTCTGGCCCAGCAAGGCATCATATCCGGACTGTTATGTCCAGCTGAGGAAGGAACCAGCTTCAAAGGAGGAAACAGAGCCGAAGGAGGTCATAGTGATGGACCATGCTAAGGCTCAAGCTCTACTTTCATCTTCGATGAAAGAGAGGGGCTTCTCTAACTCAAAGGTAGCTGCATTGAATAGGAAGCTCCCTTCCTTTGTGTCCTCGCCTACTAGAGCCTTCCCCTTTTTACAGAAAGGGTTTCTGGCTGTACTAAAAGCAATCGAGGCCGGCAAGTCTTGCCCCTTCCTAGAGGAGTGTAAACCCTTGTCGCTGGCCCTGCCTATGGACCACAAAGACTGGAAGGACGTCCATCTTACGTTCTCAGTGGGAAAGTTGGAGGCTGATATTGCCGGACGTCAGTTCGGCAAGGACCTCCCTAAGCTGTCTGACTTTCTTTTGCGAAGTGAGTTCGATACAAAAGAAAGACTGACTGCCTCAATGTCTCTTCAGACTACTCTCGAGACGATGGCAAGTGACCCCAAGGTCCATGAAATGTTCATGGTAGTGGCCAAGCCTCATCTGGCCACAGTGACGAAGGACCTTTATGGCTTCGTCAAGGCAAGGAGAGCTTGTAGGGAGTTCGTGTTTACCTCGGCTACGGTGAGGCACGAGCTAAAGAAACTAATCTCCTCCAACATTCGGGGAAAAGACCTTTTTCCCTACCGACTTGGTCAAAGAAATTGTTGATAAAGCCGCCTTGGAGAATAGAAACCTTCTCCAGAAGTGGGGCCTGGCTATCAAAAGAAAGTCTTCCCCGGATGAGGGTCCTCAACCAAAGAGGAAGACTATGAGGACTAGGCTACCGTCTCGGCCAGCCAAGCCTCTTAGACAGCAACAGCAACTGCAATTGCCATTGCCCCCAGTGCCCCAGATCGTGGCACATACCCCGACCACCTTTCAGTGGGTACCCCAGGCCGTGTCGACACAGTCCACGGCATTCACCCCAGCGTTTGAAGGGCAGTCTACTTCCTTTCGAGCAAAGCCTAGAGGAGCAGCCAGAGGCTCGTCTAGACGCCCCTCAAGGGGAAGGGGATTCAGGGGTGGTCGTGGTCAGGAAGGCAAGACCTCAGGACGGCAGTCCAAGTGAGGTGATACCGGTAGGAGGGAGACTTCTGAAATTTCGGGATCGGTGGACCTTCGATCCCTGGGCCCACAGCCTACTCAAGAATGGACTGGGCGGGAGCTGGTACAGCACTCCACCCCCGTGCCTTCGGTTTTTCCAACACTCCACCCCCGTTATGGAGGAGTACGTTCAAGAACTGTTGGAGAAAAAGGGTGAAGCCCATCAATTTCTAAGGGAGGCTGTTTTGTGTTCCCAAGAAAGACTCGGAAAAGCTCAGAGTCATTCTGGACTTGTCGCCACTTAACAAGTTCATAGTGAATTGCAAATTCAAAATGCTAACACTGCAACACATAAGGACCTTACTGCCCAAGAGGGCATATTCCGTCTCTATAGACTTGTCAGACGCCTACTGGCACATTCCAATTAGCCATCGACTCTCCCCCTACCTAGGGTTCAGGCTACAACGAAGACTATACGCCTTCGGAGCCATGCCATTTGGGCTAAACATAGCCCCAAGGATTTTTACGAAGCTTGCGAGCGTAGCTCTTAAACAATTTCGCCTAAAGGGAATTCAGGTAGTAGCCTACCTGGACGACTGGTTGGTGTGGGCAGCATCCGAGACAGAATGCTTGCAAGCTTCCAGTCAAGTGATCCAGTTCCTAGAGTACCTAGGCTTCATGATCAACAGAAAAAGTCTCGACTTCCTCCATCTCAAAAGTTCCAGTGGCTGGGAATCCACTGGGACCTTTTGTCACACCGTTTCTCCACCCCGGCGAAGAAAAGGAAGGAGATAGCGGGTTCTGTCAAGAGACTTCAAGATTCCGAAAGGATATCAAGACACGAGCAGGAGAGAGTACTGCGCTCTCTCCAGTTTGCTTCGGTGACAGACCCAGTGCTAAGAGCACAGCTAAAAGATGCAATCGGAGTTTGGAGAAGTTATGCATCAAACGCGTGAAGAGATCTGAGAAGACCAGCCGCTTCGGCTAAGTACTCTTCTCAGGCCTTGGTCCCAAGCCAGACATCTAAAGAAGTCAGGTTCTTCTTCAGCCACCTCCCCCGTCGGTGACGATTCACTCAGACGCCTCGAAGGAGGGATGGGGAGGTCACTCTCATCGGAAAAAAGTCCAGGGGACTTGGTCCAGGCTATTCAAGACCTTTCACATAAAACTTTCTAGAAGCTAGGGCAGTGCTCCTTACCTTAAAGAAAGTCTCCCCGCGTCATTCGATCCACATAAGG
Source organism: Palaemon carinicauda (assembly GCF_036898095.1). NCBI lineage: Eukaryota > Metazoa > Arthropoda > Malacostraca > Decapoda > Palaemonidae > Palaemon > Palaemon carinicauda. The sequence continues at coordinate 88,579,513 of NC_090729.1, forward strand.
TGGTGATAGACAGCGAGGTAGTGGTGAGATACTTGAATCGACAAGGATCGAGGTCACCACCTCTCAACCAGGTGATGTTGGCCGTCTTCCGATTGGCGGAAAAGAAGAAGTGGTACCTGTCGGCAGTTCACCTTCAAGGAGTCCGCAATGTGACAGCGGACGCTCTATCCAGGTTCACACCGATAGAGTCGGAATGGTCCTTAGACGCAGGATCATTCTCCTTCATTCTGAATCAGTCCCAGAACTGCAGATAGACCTCTTTGCGACGAAAGACAACAAGAAGTTGCCCCTGTACGTGCCCCGTACGAGGACCCCTTAGCGGAAGCAGTGGACGCGATGTCCCTCGACTGGAACAGATGGTCCAAGATTTATCTGTTCCCTCCTCACAACCTTCTGTTGAGGGTCCTCAACAAACTGAGATCCTTCAAAGGGTAGCGGCAATAGTGGCCCACAAGTGGCCGAACAGCGTGTGGTTCCTCCTGGCATTGGAACTGTAGCTGAAGTTTGTACCACTACCAGATCCAGTTCTGACCCAGCGAGTCCAGAAGTCAACTGTCTGCGCTTCATTACAGAAAACCCGGACCCTGCAGCTCATGATTTTCTCTCCTTAGCGGTGAGAAAGCGTTTCGGGATTTCGAAAGCCAGTATAGACTTCCTTGAGGAATATAAGTGCAAATCTACTAGAAGGCAATATGAGTCATCTTGGAGAAAATGGGTGGCCTTTTGTCAAGGCGAAGATTCCGCAGGAGATCTTGACAGACTTCTGCTTATCTTTTTTCCCCACCTCCATGGTCAAGGGTTGGCAGCGAACACGATTTCAGCGTGTAAGTCTGCTTTGACAAGACCCATTCTATATGCCTTCCAGGTCGACCTAGGTAACGAGATCTTTAATAAAGTCCCGAAAGCCTGTGCTAGGCTCAGACCTTCAGCACCTCCAAAGCCCATTTCATGGTCTTTAGACAAGTTCTTCATTTCGCTTCTCTGTTGAGCAATGAAGAGTGTGCGTTAAAGGATTTGACACAAAAAGTTATTTTCCTATTTTGCACTCGCGTCCGGGGCCAGGGTTAGTGAGATTGTAGCCTCTCGAGAGAGGCAGGTCGTGTTCAGTTCCTGGATGGGGAAGAACTGAACCTGTTTCCGGATCCTACGTTTCTCGCCAAGAATGAGTTACCCACCAACAGGTGGGGTCCCTGGAGAATCTGCCCTCTGAAAGAAGATGCATCTCTATGTCCAGTAGAATGCCTAAAGGTCTATCTTCATAGAACTTCAGACTTCAAGGGTGGTCAACTATTCAGGGGAGAAACATCAGGCTCAAATTTATCTCTGAATCAACTCAGAGCGAAAATCACATATTTTATTCGCAGAGCGGATCCTGACAATACACCCGCAGGTCACGATCCGAGGAAAGTTGCCTCATCCTTAAATTTCTTTAATTGTATGGATTTTGAACATCTCCGTTCATACACTGGCTGGAAGTCTTCCAGAGTGTTCTTTCGCCACTATGCGAAGCAAGTAGAGGAACTAAAAGAGATCTGTGGTAGCAGTGGGTCGCGGTGTTAACCCTACTGTTTAACTCTGCGAGGAACAGTGGTCTTAATTGGGACGATTAATTCCAGGGTGAGTGTGTAGTTACATACTGTACTACAAACTAAGTGAGGGCACTGTGTTGCCCATCCAGACTGTTCCATTTCCGAAGGTGAACCTAGCATAAGTGCAGACATGTGTGCCGAGCGTTTCTAACGCTAATGTCATTGATTTGTAATACAGGCTTTTATGACTTTGATACCTCGGTATCTTAAAAGTGGCATCTAATGTTTTTTCTTTCAGACAAACAAGCTCTGTTTACTATCATACTTATGCTTAAAGTTTTGGATTATCCTCTTCTTATATATATATATATATATATATATATATAATTGTGGTTAACCTGTCTATTTATTGCCTGTCAATAATCTGGTTCTTGAGAACCTTGCGTCTCCTTCACCTGTGTCAATTTATTGGTATAATTGAGCATTCATTCTATGTACCTTATCTGGGATAATTCTAATAGAATTGTTCCTTTATGCAAGCTATGTTGCATTGGTTTTCCTCCTATGCGGATATAAAACCTTTGTCCAATACAAGTATTGTGCGGAAAACTGGTCGATATTTCATATTGACGCAGTGGTCCTTTACAAACTATGCTTTACTTAATATAGGGCGAGACCACTATATTAGCTTGCCTGGTATTCATACATAGATATATGTACTCTTCGAGACTTTTCCAGAGTCTAGTAGGACTCTTCCCTGTAGGGGGCAGGAAGCTCTAACATAGTTTATAGTTAGTTGAAAAGATGTATAATGGTAACATCTTAGGTCTCTAGGTCTAGTCGACCGGGAGAAAAAAAATTACCTCCGGGGAGTACGGCACGTTCTGAGAATCCACAGATACAGTAATGCTCTGGTACACTTCCATCAGGACGACATGGCTTGAGCCCAAAAAACGGATTTTGAGCGAAGCGAAAAATCTATTTTTGGGTGAGATGGCCATGTCGTCCTGATGGACCCGCCCTTGCCTTTCTAAGAAAGGGCTGTAGGACCCCTCCCTACATACAGTATCTGTAGCACCTCGTGTACGCTACAAGGAATACAGATGGCGCCAGGATTGGCGCCAGGCACGCATACGAATCGGGGGATAGGGAAGCCTTAGGAGCGGCTCCCCTTTTTCTTTCCCGAATTCGTATCTCGCCAATCACCTCCTACGAGACGAAATCTCTGTCCAGGATGTAGATTGCCATGTGACATGTCTAGAATACGTCCTCTGATATGTCGCGATATCCCTTTCACGAGGGATACTCGCTCCAGGAGTTAGAATTCTGGTACCTTAAGGTAAATTCTCTGGGAATATCGCCGTAGTTGTAATATACCCTAGGAAGCTACCCTATAGGAACTTCCATCAGGACGACATGGCCATCTCACCCAAAAATAGATTTTTCGCTTCGCTCAAAATCCGTTATATATATATATATAAATTTATATATATATATGAATACATATATATATATATACATATATATATATATATACTGTATATATATATGTATATATATACTGTATATATATATATATATATGTATATATATATATATATATATATATATATATATATATATATATATATATATATATATATACATATGTATATATATATATATATATATATATATATATATATATATATATATATATATATACATATGTATATATATATGTGTGTATATATATATATGTATATATATATATATATATATATATATATATATATATATATATATATATATATATATATATTTATATATATATATATATATATATATATATATACATATATATATATATATATATATATATATATATATATATATATATATAGATATATATATATATATATATATATATATAAATTATATATATATCTATCTATCTATATATATATATATATATATATATATATATATATATATATATATATATATATATATTTATATATATATATATATATATATATATATATATATATATATATATATACAGGGTATATGTATATATATATATATATATATATATATATATATATATATGTTCTTACGAAGCTGGTCTAGTGTAGAGTACATACAGTAGTTTATTAATGTATTTTATTTATGTTTTCATTATTGTAATGAAGACGTGTATAGCTAGCCCGTAAGATGAGTTCCCTTCGTGTAAACGTAAGTTTTATATACAAATTACATGAGACTTACATCGTTAATTTTATTGTATTTTTCATTTAAGTCTGTATATATCAATTTACATTATTTTTAAGAAGTAACTTTTATATTTCACGTATATTTGTTACGAAGCCTTACGTAAACTGCTTGAGAGTGTTTTGTGACCATGCAAGATAGGAACAAGGGCTTATGTAAGGTTCTTTTATATTTTTATGAGGTATTGCATCATGTTTGTGAGAAAATACATAATTCTTAAATGCCCTGTGGTTTGGAAGGTTTTCGAGAGCCCTAGCGTAAGGTTAAATTTTTTTTTTTTCTTTTACTATTTCAAAGACAAAGGTTTGCAGAGCTAACTGAGAGTTTGTCTCCCTGTTACGTGGGTATGCATACGAGAGTTCCAGGATTAGTAACCTGACATTTTTTTATCTAGTTGATGACTCTGACGCCCTTCGGCTAACCCCTCATACTTCCAGATTTCGGATCTAGAATGTTCTGGAAGTAGATAAGTCTTATAGAGGCATAGAGAAGCAGCCCTCCTGTGAGGGAGCCAAAGTGCCTCCCTCACTCTTAGTCCATGAGCCAGACAAGATATCGGTACCACCTCTGGTGGCAAAACATTTTTAGTACCAATTTGTTGATTGGGTCCCTATAAGTACATTTAAATGTGATAACCTCTTCAACGGAGTAGCTTAATATACTTTTAGGCCACTCAAAGTTTTCGCTATTACATTTTATTTGTTTTTATTTATTTTATTTTATTCTATTTTTACAACCTTTGTAATTTGTTGTAAAAGTGGGGATTTTCTGTCAATAATTGCTGTGTGAACCCATGATAATGTTAGGAGATAAGACTACTGTATTTAAATTGAGTTTTACTTCAGATTTGACGTAGTTGAAGACATTTTTAAAGATATTCCTTTCAGAATTTTCATTTTTTCCGGAATGCTAAGTAGATGATGTACGTAAGATTCTCAATCATAATGTGCAATCTTTACTCTTTTCAGAGTTTCCATTGAACTAAGTTAGTTTAAGTCACTTACTCCTAAATCATATTGATGCTGATGGAAACCTGTATATAACTGAAGCTATGTACCGTATCGTGATTATCATTGGATATCATTACACCTTATTGAGTTTACATGTGTTAAGGCTATTTAAGTTTGATAAGTTTGACTGTGTAAGATATATTTAGAATAAAGAATAAATATTCACTTCCATCCAGATGTTTATGAACATTTTATTCAAGGTGGTTTCTTAGTTCAGCTTGGGTCCAAAAATCCCTTCGGAAAAATTCCAGTTTATCAAACCATCAAAGAAACGGTGAACAAGGACACACGGACCTCTGGGGGGACCAAAGGATTCAGTCTTAAGCTAGAGGCCGTCAGAATACAGGAGTTCATATCTGAGGCAGCTAAGATACATGGTAGGTAACGATTCTTCCTCAAAGGTCTGTCACTCAGACTTACAAATGCCTACAATTAAAAAAGATGAAGCTGACGTGAAAGCCTGTGTAGAACTAATGGAGAAAAGTTTGATAAATCCAATAAGTCAAGGTCAAAAGGATTTGGTCTGCTTGTCTACGGGTGTCTTGGTACCACCTGATGTAGAAAGTGACCTTCTCAGAGCTCATAGTGTTGGAGAAGAAGCCTACAAGACATTTAAGGAGGATTGTTTGGAGACTCATCTACCCTCTTCCATGATACAATGAAGAAGCAGAATCTGAAAAATTTCTCACATATAAAGAAAAAGCAACACAGCAATAAGACAGCCAATAAGGAAGTGATTCTGAAGACAGACAAAAACTCGTTTGGCCATATGATAATTGTCGCTGAAAGTAGACAACTGTGCATCAAAGATGTTCTTGCACATCCACTGGGGCCTTTGCCATGGGCTCTGTCAAATACTGATGGAACTTTGCGAAAAACAAACAAAGCCGCACTTGCCCGGGAATTGGAAAAGAATACTACATCAGCTGAAACTATGCCAGAGCCATCAGTATGTATAATTGATGAAATGACCCTGGTTCAGAAAATGAAAGGTGATGGAAAAACCTTCGCACAGCTTGCCGATTCTGTGCTTCCTCAGGTTTTTCGAGAAGGTGCCCACAGTAAACGAATTGATATCGTGTTTGATGTGTATTGGGAAACATCAATAAAAAATGCAGAAAGGTGTAACAGAGGTTTTGCTGGTGCCACACAGTGGAAGAACATTACACCTGGTCATACCATTCTTCAATGGAGAAAGTTTCTGTGCAGCTCTGAAAACAAAATGCATCTTATAGAGTTTTTTGTAGAGCAATGGAAGCAGCCTGCAAATAGAATTAAGGTGAATGATAAGTATCTATATACAACCTGTGGGGAAAAGTGTTATCTGCTGACCAAAGATAACTTCAGTGAGATTGAATCACTGATCTCAACACGAGGAAGCTGATACAATGGTCTTCCTACATGCCAAGCATGCATCTGAAGATGGATATAGATCTGTCATTATCACTGCAGAAGATACTGATGTCCTCATACTGAGTCTTTCGTTCAGTAGTGTGATACCCATTATATCAGAAGTGCGGGACAAGTAACCGTACTCGATATATAGATATAACAAAACTTGCAAGTGCTATTGGAGAAGATGTCTGTCAAAGCCTCATAGGCTTACACGCTCTCACTGGTTGCGACACGGTTAGTGCATTTGCTGGTCATGGCAAGCTAAGTGCACTAAAGCAAAAGAAAGCAAAGGAAACCTACCAACAAGCCTTCAAGCATCTTGGTGAAGCATGGGATGTATCGTCAGAACTGTTTGGACAGCTTGAAGACTTTGTTTGTCGAATTTATGCATCTTCCTCCACCACCTGTGATGTCCATGAGCTGCGTTATCATATCTTCTGTGCGAAACGTGGAAAGGTGGAGTCTAGCCAGCTTCAACCATGCAAGGACTGTCTCTACATGCACGTTCAGAGGGCTAACTATCAAGCAGCTAATTGGAGGCGCTTACTTAGTAGCAAGCCAGCAGCTCCAAATCCCAACGGTCATGGGTGGACCTCAGACGATGGGATTCTCTCTATAGAATGGATGAAAGGATCGCCAGCACCAGATGCTGTGTTGCAACTAATGTCTTGCCAGTGTGTTCGTGAATGTAAACTTCCAGGCTGTACATGCCTGACAAATGGACTAAAGTGTACTGATATGTGTAGGCTTCAAACATCCTCCAATCAGAACATCGAAGAAGTAGATGTTGAAGTTGATCTGGATGACTCGGACAATGATTATGATGATGATGAAAATGATTAAAACTGATATTTTTGTCGATATCTGTACAAAAAACCATAAAGTTAACAAGAACATGAAGCTATTTTGTTGTGCATATAGCTTGCTTATGGTATACAATGGGCATGCGTAAATAACGTCTGCTTGAACAATAACACTATTCCCTATCTGTTTCCTATAGTAATATTATGTATGCATTCTTTTATACCACATAAAAGGGCACATGGTATAGTTTGTGGTTTTGATTTTGTCTTCCCTTCTATGTATGCATAGCGTAGTCTGTTTCAGTGT
>NC_090729.1:88591809-88601809 GCF_036898095.1 Palaemon carinicauda
AAATTGAGTACCCCTTTTCGTGTGTTGGAGAATTTCGCGTCCCCACCCCCTGTTTATTTCGATTTGCATGCTTTTATTGCTCCGGGGTCGGCGCCATTGCATCATGTTCCAAATAGCTCAGAAACACTTAGTTATTTAGTCATTTTACTGTAGGAATATGTTTTGTATTATTATTTTGAAGTGGGGTATGTTTATGGTATCCCCCCATTCTTTCATGGTGTTTCTTGTGTGTTTTTTATCAGCATTGAATTAGGTTAGCCTACCCTAGCTGGCGGTCATGCCTGGTAAATTTCCACTATGCACCATACCTTCTTTCACCTAAACTTTCTGGTTGGGTGAGGCTGTCTATCCTCCCATGCCGTTGATTCGTCACGGCGGGAAGCTGCGGTCTTGAAGGTCCTTCTGGGAGTTGGATAGTATTCTCAGTCGCCCTAGGGTGACTGTTCCCACTTTCCACTTAGCCTATATGCGTGGCGATGTGGTACAAGTCTTGGGATCCTGTTCCCTATGTCTCTTTATGTTTACCCATTGGGATGCACTACACCCTGCTCTGATGCTGACTAGTAGACCTGCTTCTGTCACCTTAACCATTAATGGACTTCTCTCTTAATCTTTGGTAGGCTATGCCTGGTTGTGAGGATGTGTCCTCTGTGCCCTATCACAGCAAATCTTTTGGATCACTATTGCTTTTCTAGGTGTCTTGCTTTCTGAATCTCTTAACACCACCCCCTTCTTTCCCCCTCCTTGTGCCTGTTAGTGTGCCTACTTGTAGGCTATCTTTCCTTCTCTAGGTAGGTGAGATTTTCTCCAACCCCCTCTCTGCCTCCTTAGAGACCACCCTTGGGTGTCTCTTTCACCCTTCCCTTCCTAGTTAGGCCATAACCTGACTGTACTGGGAACTATGTTTCTCTTGTCTAGTCATCTCACCCCAGCTTTTGAGCTTTCCCTCACCCGCTAGGTAGGCTAGGTCTACACATTTCTCCCTATGGCCTAACCCTATCTAGGCATGGAGTTGGTACCCCTTGGGGTCCTCCTCTGCTGCCTTGGCAGTGTCTGTTCTATGTCTGCAGCTTCACTTCTTGTGGTATATCAATCTTGCTATTGAGTCTTAACTCCCTTGCCATATTAGCCCATCTAGGCAGAGGTGTTGCATTCTGTACCTGCTTTCTGTCTTGTCAGCTTGAGATATCCCTCTTGCTATGGAGTCTTGACTCCCTTGCCAGGTTAGCCTATCTAGACAGAGGTGCTGCCTTCTGTCTGTGCTTTCTGTCTTATCCACTTCAGTTCCTCTAGCACTGGCTGTATGTTGGCTATGGGTCATCCCTTCTGGCACCACAGCTGCAGCATTAGACTAGACAGCTGCTCTCTCCTATCCCACATCTGATGAGCATTGTCTTCTAGAGTTGGTCAGTTGGATCCTGCCTGATTGTCAGGATATACTTTAAATCTATAATTCTCAGTTTCCTGGCTGTCTTGTACGGCTCTCATTATCTTACAGGCTGCAGCTCCACTTTTCATAAGTTAATGATAATGATCAGGTCTTGGAAGGTTCACTTATTAACTGCCTTTCTTTCCTGTACTTCCCCTGAGTAAGGACCCTTCCCTATGGGACTGTTCACTCTCCCCCTGTTGACTTTACAATGCATCTGCTGCCTTGTGTCAACATGCCAGGGGTACTGACAGGTCAGTCTTTTACTAGCTAATAGAAATAGTTGCCACATCCCAGCTGCTGCTACCTCGGGGACAGCTGTTGCTGGTATAGGCAATATGATGGGTGAACTTGCCTTCTTGGTTTTATCCAATAGACCTACTGTGGAGGTTCTGGTGTCCCTTTGATGTGATCATTTCCTCCATATTCGTACCACACTGTCATTTCATTTTACTTCATAAATCACTACAGATTTCTGAGCTGCTTGGCATGTGTTCTGATTATGCTTAATCTTAGCCATTCTTTAGGCGATAGGTCTATTTAGATTTGAGTGTGTTTTGTTTAACTAATTTGAAGAAGATATAATTTCTAATGATATGTACTCATTGAAATGACTTATCGGAGCCTTTGTAGGGTGACGGCCAGATCCCGTAGAAAACGGGAATATTCTGAACTGTGGCCGTCGTTCTAAAAACGATTTTGGCGGGAGAAGCTAACTTAAAAAAACCACCTAACGTATGCTAAAAGCCGTATCCTTACCCAGGGGGGCTTCGCCCCCCCCGAACCGCCCCCCCCCCCCTCCCCTTACACAACAGTTTCCTTACCTACGAGTACGACGGGAGAAGCTAACTTAAAAAACCCACCTAACCTATGCTAAAAGCCGTGTCCTTACCCAGGGGGGCTGCGCCCCCCCGGACCCCCCCCCCCTTACACAACATATTTAAGTTCCGTAGACCATTTCCAAACGTTTTTATTCTATACAAGATAACAGTCGGAGCGATAATAAGCAAATTAGGACGCTTGGCCGTAGCGCTACAAACTACCCGACTTATCTTTACAGGTCACTGATGACATGGAGTGTTCAACGGGCACCTGTACCAGGCGGGTCAATTTGCCCCGTGGCCACAAGACCTGCCGGAAACATGGTGATTGTCTTGTTTCCAACGAATCCATTGCAATCTGGTAACCTACCAACTGCCAGGTTTGCTCATATCTCCTTCAAACCGGCTTCTATGCCACTGACATCTCCTTGGACGTTCGAGATCGAAGTCGGACGATGCTCCGACACTGAGTAAGAGGCTTCCAGAAGAGCTCTTAACAAGGTGCCCCTTATCTTCCTTCTCTGGAACTGAAGGACCTCCTCTTTCCAAAGGCTGAAGTGACCTCTGTGTTTACTCACCAATTACTGACGGTTCAACTACCGCCAGTACCAGCAGATCATGTGGATGATTATGTCCGGAACACTCTGCAAGTCATGAGCCTGGACAGTGAGAACATGTCGACTACTTTTTCTATGTTGTCAGAGAGGGAGAGGATCCTTCTGACCACGGAAGCCTTAGGAGAGTCATTGGATGTACATCAGGTGTGTACAGTTCCCAGTGCCTCTTTAGTTTGTTCCCTCATCACTGCTGCTCAAGCCCCCACTTCCACCTCCACCCTGGTTCCAATATTAGAGAAACCATAGCTTCCTGATAACTTGGAACTAATGGCGTCTATGAAAGCTTTCATGGAGAACCTAACCGCCAAATATGAACGTTCTCAAGCGGACCTAACAGCGAGGATAGAAGCTTTACAAAAGGCACCTGTTTCTAAGGCTCCTCCAGCTTCCAGCCTACCCGAATGTACAGTTAAGATCCTTAGCACTATGCTGAGCATATGGCCTTAACCGAAGGGTTCCTCCATATGGTTTGTGTTCCAGGCCAGTTTCGGACTTGGAATTCTTTCCATCAATTGATAGATATCCTTACAGCTATGTTAGGCTTAACTCAGAAGCGTTCATTAGGGATGGTACGATCCCTAAGGAAACAATCATTTTGGACCATAGCAAGGCTTAATCCCTTTTGGTTAGGGAGTTAAAGACACCTGAATTCACTAATACCCAACTTTCTGCCTTTGGCAGGAAACAGGCAACTTTTGTGGCCCCCAAGGATACTGTCTTCCCCTTTGCTTCTAAAAGCTTAGAGGCCGTGATGAAAGCAGTAGTGGAGAACAGGCCATTCGCATTGCTAGAGGAATGTAATCCTGTCTCTCTGGCCCTTCCTTGTAACTTGAACAACTAGGAGGACATCCAATATACCTTCACTGTTGGAAAACCAGATAGGGACATCGGTGGCAAACTGTTTAATGAGAAACTGCCAAGGATTCCCGAATCCCTTTTAAAGGAAGAATTGGAAGCTAAAGAGAGACTTTGTGCCTCTTTATCCTTCCATTCTTATCTAGGGACGCTTACTGAAACTATTCCAAATCTGATCTCTATCCTGTTTTGGCAAAAACTCACCTAGTCATGCTTCATAGGAATCTCCATGCTTTCTTCCTAGCCAGGAAGGCATGTAGAGAACACGTCCTAGCCTTGTTACAAGCACACATGAACTTAGAAAACCGATCGACTCCAATATCTATCTCTTCTCTGAAAAATTGGTTAAAGAAGGACCTCAACCCAAGGGCAAGAAGCCCAGAAGTCACTTTAAGGGAAGGAAATCCTTTTCTGTCGCTACAGCCTCAGTTACCGCCATCCTTCAGGCTGTGTACACAGTTCCCCAGCAGTATGTTTCACAGTCTCTAGCCTTCTATCCAGTGTACGAGAGAGCTACCATCACGTTCCACCCTGCCAAAGCTCATAAGAAGGGCTCCGATAACAGGGGAAGGCCTTGAAGAGGCGGTCAAACTAGAGGCTGAGGAAGTAGAGGCAAGGCGACTAAAGATGCAGGTCCTTCACAACAACAATAAGGAGCTTCCGGTAGGGGATGACTTAACTTGTTCAGGGATCAATGGGAGTTCGATCCCTGGGCTCACAGCATAGTCTCAAAAGGGCTTGGCTGGAAATTGAAACAGAAATCACCACGGTTCAAGAGGTTCTTTACACCCACAACCCCCTTTTTGGAGGATTATGTTCAGGACCTTCTCCGGAAGGAAATCATCCGTTGCACAAAATCCATTAACTTTCAAGGGCTGCTATTCTGCATGCCTGAAAAAGCTTCAAACACTCTTCAAACTATTCTAGACTTGTCCCCACTAAACAAATTCCTTCTGAACGACAAATTTCATATGCTGACTATATTGCGAATATGGACCCTACTACCCCAAGGGGCCTACACCGTTTCCATAGATCTTAGGTCGGCGTTTCTCCCCCTACCTTGGTTTCAAATCAGCATGAAAGACCTACATATTCAAAGCTATGCCCTTTGGGCTTAGAATAGCTCCAAAGATTTTCATGAAGCTAGTCGAGGCCATTGTTCAACAACTTTGAAACAGAGGCTTTCAGGTGATAGTGTACCTGGACATCTGGTTAGTCTGGTCTGCGACGAAGTCGGAATGTCTTCGAACAGCCCAAGAGCTCATAAACTTGCTACAATCTCTTGGCTTCCAAATCATCCTCAAGAAGTCCTGGCTATCTCCAGCTCCCAAATTCCAGTGGTTAGGACTTCACTGGAATCTACAGTCACACACCCTCTCTCTACCACAAGACAAAAGAAAGGGAATCGCAAACTCGGTCAGGTGCCTACTTCGTTCAAAATTACTCACCAGATGACAACAGGAAAAGGTCTTGGGGTCGTTACAGTCCACTGCTGTGACAGACCCAATCCTGAAAGCAAGACTCAAAGATGCCAACAGAGTCTGGAGAAGAAAGGCATCCAATGCTCGGAGAGATCTTCACCATAAAATCTCGGTCTTATTGCGGAAGCAGCTCAAGCCCTAGTCCACTGACAAGAGTCTATGGAACTTCGTCCCTCTACAGTACCCTCCTTCTTCCGTGACTATTCACACAGACGCCTTGCAACAAGGTTGTGGAGGGGGGGGGGAGAAACTCCTCTTTCAAGAAAGTGCAGGGTCAGTGGTCGATTGTATTTCAGAAGTTTCACATTAATGTTCTGGAAGCTATGGCACTATTTCTAACTTTGAAGAGGCTATACCCAAAGACGAAATCACGCATCATATTGGTCATTGACAACAATACAATAGTATATTGTGTCCACAGATTGGGCTCCAGATCTCCTCAGATCAACCATGTAATCCTAGCCATTCTCGCTTTAGCAAAAAGGAGGTAATGGCATTTTTCAGCAGTTCACCTCAAAGGGGTTCGCAATGTGACAGTTTACGCCCTTCCCAGATCCAAGCTTCATGAAACAGAATGGTCTCTGGACGCAAAATCCCTCTTGTTTCATTCTAGACCAAGTCCCAGAACTACAAATCAATCTCTTTGCTATGAGCCTCAACGAAAAGCTTCTCCGGTATGTAGCACCAAACTTAGATCCAGAAGCAACAGGAATGGATATGATGTCTCTAGATTAGAGCCAATGGGCTTACATTTACCTATTTCCTCCATTCAACCTCCTATTGAAAGTACTGAACAAACTGCGTACTTTCAGGGGAACAGCAGCTCTTGTGGGTTCCCAAGTGTCCCAAGAGCAATTGGTACCCTCTTGTCCTTGAACTCAAGCATCTCTAGGTCCCTCTACCATCTCCAGTGCTGTCCCAGGATGTTCAACAAAAGATGGTCTTTTGCTTCCTCTTCGATAATGAAAACCCTTCAACTTATGTTTTTCTCGCCCTCGCGGCTCAAAGAAAATTAGGAATTGTGAAGGAAAGGATTGATTTCATAGAAGAGTACAAATCAAACACCACAAAATGACAATATCTGTCTTCCTGGAAATAAAATGGGTTGCGTTCGAGGAAAGTTATCAGCCCTCTTCTATTTCTATGGACTTCTGTATTTCTTTATTTCACTACACGATCAAGGTCTAGCCTCTATAACTATTGCCTCTTGTAAGTCGGTACTAACCAGACTGATCCCTTATGCTTTTGATATCAAACTCAATAGTGAGCTGTTCAATAAGATCGCAAAGACTTGGGCTAAACTGAAACCTAATGCTCTTCACAAGGCTATTTCATGGTCCTTGGATAAAGACCTGCACTTTCCCTCTTCGATAGATAACGCTTCTGCCTCTCTAAGGAATCTTACTCAAAAGTCTATCTTTTTGCTTGCTATGGCTTCTGGTGCTACCGTCAGTGAGATTGTGGACCTTTCAAAGGATGATAGCCACATTGAATTCTCGGATTCGGGAAAGGTAAACCTTTATCCAGATCCTGCCTTCTTGGCGAAAAAAGAAAAACTTCCCATAAAACGCTGGGAGCCCTGGAAGATTGTCCCACTACAGGAGGACCCTTCTCTGTGCCCCATGGAGTACCTCAAGGCCTACCTATCGAAGAGTTGTGCCTTTAAAGGCGGGCATCTTTTTAAAGGGGAGACAACAAGATCTAATCTTTCTCTGAAAAAGCTGAGGTCCAAACCCACCTTTTTCATCAGAAGGGCTGACCTGCAAAGTATTCCAGGGGATCATGACCCTAGAAAAGTTGCCTCTTCCTTAAATATTTTCCAATCTATGTCCTTTGCAGGGTTACAGGTTTACACAAGATAGAAATCTTCAAGAGTGATGTTCAAACATTACTTACATCAGTTGGAAGGGGTTAAACACTTTGTGGTGGCCACTGGTAGTGTGATTAAAACTGATTCTTAAGTTTTGTGCATGGACTCCTATGGACTGTACTGTTTGGGACTTCTCAATCTACATGGTGTAAGGGAACTATAATCTCTTGTTCCATATATAATGAGTCATAGGTGATATTTTCCTTTTATGTCACGAGTATTAATGTTTTACTACTCTAATCCATAATTTGGGGTCTGAAAGCTCTGGTTTTCTGTATATATATATATATATATATATATATATATATATATATATATATATATTCCTACGAAGCTGGTCTAGTGTAGAGTAAATAAAGTAGTTTATTATTGATTTTACTTATATTTTATATTGTTTTCATATATGTATTGAAGAGATGAATAGTCAGCTCTCATAAAGAACTCCTCTTATGTAAATGTAAGTGTGATATGTAAATTACGTAAGACTCTCGTCGTTAATTTCATTGTATTCTTTATTCAAGTCAGTATGTATAAATTTATGTTATTTTTAAGAATTAACTTTTTATTTCACGTATTTTTGTTTTGAATTCTTGCGTAATCTATTTGAGAGTGATGTGGGATTCGTGCGCGATATGAACAAGGGCTTATGTAATGTTTTTTTAAACTTTTATGAGGCATTGCATCGTGTTTGAGAGAGAATACACAGGACCATGTGTTTTGGAAAATTTTGTACCCCGTGCTTGGAATTTTTGCAAAAAGCCTAGTGATAAATGTTATCTTTTTTTTTTTATTTCAGGGATATAGGGTGGGCGGAGTTAGCTTGGAGAGTTGTTTCGCGGGTCCGTTGATATGCATCTGAGAGTTGTCTGAAAACCCTTGATTCACCTCTTGACATTTTTATCTAATTGAAAACTCTGATGCCCTTAGGCCAAGGTCCCCACGCTTCCCAAATCTTTTGGAAATTTCTGGAAGCAGCTAGGTTTTTTATATTAATGGGGACACCAGGGTTAGAGACAGATAGAAAAATCCTGCCTTAAGATCGTCTCTCACCTCTTTCCCTCTCGCATGCTGTTCAGAGTATTGTTTTAAAAGTGTTCAATGTCTTTAGTATGTGACCGAGAGCAAATCGTGTGTTGAAAAGATACGTAAGACAAAACGGTGATTTTGAATTCATTGTATTAGGGTGAATGTTAGCACTGTGTAAAGTTCTTGTAAATGGCCCTGTAATAACGAGAACAGATTTTTTATTGTGATCTGGTTATCTATTTTCATTCAGTATCTAACTTGAATATTGTATTTTTCAGATTTAATTTCAAGCTTTTATATAATTTTCATTGTAGTATTTCTTTTGTCTTAGTCTAAGGTCTATTCAGATTCAACATTTAAAGTCTAGTGTTTACATAATTTTCAAACCGTAATATTTTGTCTTAATCTAAGTTTTGTTCAGACTTAATTTTTTCGAGTGACTTATTTTGTTATCATGTAAATTCTTTCAAAGTGTTGTAATCTATATAGAATATGTTTTTTGTAAAGACTACATTATTCAAATTACTATTGTTTAGAGCCATATTCGCACGTGTCCTGTCAAGAACCATATCAAGTTTTGAGTAATTCTTAAGAATAATTACCCAGTTTAGTTTTGAGTGTACTTAAGAGACCTTTTGATATACAGTTTTTTATATATTGCTGTCTGGAAGTTATTTTACTGTCTCAGAATTCGTGTATTAATATTTTAAAGTGTTACAGTTTTAATGTAAAAGCAAACAAATGAGTTTGAGGTTGAGTAACTTGCCAGTCGTATTATACATAATATTATATGTTCGGTTCCCAGTCACGACCCATAGTATAATATATTTTTGGGGCCCAGACCCGGGAGCCATAATCGTATAATAATATATAGATATACACACACACACACATATATATATATTATATATATATATATATATATATATATATATATATATATATATATATATATATATATATTTATATTGTATATAATATTTTATTACCAATACTACATGTATGTACTATTGGACACAAGAAATGAGTACTGTTCCTTTTTGAGTTTCCTTTTCTTTGGACCTGCTATCTATGTAATATAGAAATAATGTATCAAAATTTTTAACCCTCCTTTTATAGACTTCGGTATTTTCATCTTTTGGAGACAAAATTCTTATCTGCAGTGAGTAGGACTATATTATTGATCGACTTTGCTCATACTTTTGTACAAAATTCTCGCTTACTCTCCTTGTTCGGTACCATAGTTACCAATGCTGTATGAAGTATGCTTTATTGCTGATATATATGGAGTTACAGGGTTACAACTCTTTTGGCCACAACTGAGAATGATAATTTTCTGGTATACTTCCATCAAGACGACATGGCTTGAGCCCAAAAAACTAAACAGATTTACACATAGGAAAAATCTATTTTTGGGTGAGATAGCCTTATCATCCTGATGGCCCGCCTGTTACTTTTCCATCCCATCCCAATTCTCAATGTGAGACCTTGTGTCATGCGTAATGCGATGATTTCTCCTGGAATGGTTCAACAGAAAACGTGTTAGCTGTAGCATATTGAGATTGGGATTTGTAACGGTTCTCTCACCCACGTATCCTACCCACACCTTTTCTTCAAGACAAGGTTAACTCTATTCGGGGAAAGGATAACCATGGCTTGTTATTAACACAACTCTGATTTATACACGATATCTCTCGAGATATTCGCTCTGGAGGTCAGAACTCCTTTGTTACCTCGAAGGTAGAATTTCTCTGTTATATCACTTGCAGAAATATCCGTAGTAGGAGTTGCCAATGAAGAACTTCTATTGGAACGACATGGCTATCTCACTGAAAAAATAGATTTTTCCTATGTCAAAATCAGTGTTAGAAGAAGATCTCTAAAATTAGATTACAGGAAGC
>NC_090729.1:88936809-88939309 GCF_036898095.1 Palaemon carinicauda
CTGTACCTTATCGTGGTCGAGAACCATGACTTCCTTCGATTCAGTTTATTTTTCTGACGTTGGTTCATGCTTCAGTCGAATGAAGCAATCAGGGAAACCGTTAAAGCTTGGCCAAAACTGGATTTCGTCTAAAGGAACCGCTCCCATTTTCTCTGAGATATAGAGTTTGCCGTCTAAAATCGGCATAAGCTTCGCGTACCTCCAGGGATTGGTTTTGGAGCATGTCGGGAGATCTTGGTCTCTGGGTCCCTTGAATGACCCTCGGGAGGCAATGAGTGGAGCTTCACAGAGCTCTCTTGAGTTTCGCTTCCTTTGTTTCACCTTGTTTGTGAAAGTTTTCCATTAGACCCGTAGAATGGGCCAGTAACTGGCCCATTTAGTCTAATGGAGGGGTAAAAGGTGAAGAAGTCGAGGTTAACGGCTCCAGGGCCGGCACAGACGGAAGCAATTCCAACACGACATCGTCCTCTTCTTTCCTGCCCTCCGTCTCGATGGCAATCTGGACGCAGGGAGGTGGGAATCGTGCCAGAGGCACCACTATTTCACTACTTGCTTTCGGGAACAGTAAGCTACGCATCCTATTGTTAGGTAGGTATGGTCCCTGAGAGATCTTCTGGAACCCTCTTACCCATTTGCGTAGTTTCTTACGTGCCGCATCCCTAGACTCCATTATCTTAGGATCATCAAAACCTTCGGTCACTAGGGTCCGGCAGATATAGCAGACTTGGGGGTCCCAATATTGCAGGGATTCGGTAACAATATTGCAGGGGGCATGAGACCTGCATGCTTTATGACCGTAAAAGTACTTACTCTTATGATTGCAGAAGACTGCATCACATTTCATCTGGGGTTCCTCCTGTAAAGAAGGGAAAGCAGAATGAGTATACAATCGTTTATCTCACCTGATAAGCAATATGTAATTAGTCATCTTTAAATTATTATAGCTTAGGATAGTAAGCTAGAAAGGAATAGTGAGAGACACATACTTTTGTATCCCTTGCAAGCAATTGTTGTAACCTCCCCCCAGCGTTAAATATAAAGAGTTTCCTTTATCAAGGCAACTCGAAAGAAAAGGGTTCCAACCCCTAGGGATAGAAAAATTGTACACTGCCACTGACCCTTCTAGTTATTTAATACTGTGGGGTAAGTATAAACTGATCTGCAATCAGAGTATTGAAGGATTTCTATTCTTTCAATATAGGTTCGGTCTCAGCAGAAGCCTGCACAAGGGTACCCAAGATATGTTAGAAATTAACTACTGTATAATAATACTATAGTTTTCTGTTTGCAGTATATACTATATTGCAAAATACTGGCTACTGTATAATCATATACTGTAGTTCAATCGGTATGCTGCCGGCATGGCTAGCACCTGGCGGCACGGTCCAGCCGGCATGTGACCGACATGACTAGAAATTAGAAAAGACATATTTGTGTATCCTACCCAGCCAATTGCTGTGACCTTCCCTTCCAATATTAAAACCATAGAGTTTCCTGATCAGGGATCCTCAAAGACAAGGGTTCTAACCTTTAAGGATAGAAATTGTAGTACCACTGGCCCTTCTAAATTATTTAATATTGTAGGGTAAAATGTAAACTGATTTTATTCTTTCAATATAGGATTGGTCTCAGCAAACGCCTGGGCAAGGATACCCAAGATATGCTGGAAAATAACTACTTGTATAATATATAAAATAGTTTTCTATCTGCAGTATATACCATACTGCAAATATACTGACTACTGTATAATCACATACTGTAATTCAGCCAGCATATAGCTGGCATTCCTAGTCCCTGACGGCACATTCCGGCCGGCATACTAGCTGATAGAGAGAGAGAAAGCATGGAGTGAAGGACTTCCTTATTACTGTGTATATTTACACTAAATAAGGATGTAAATATATAATTTACTGCCTTTCCCCAGAAAGAAGGTTCAAATGGAAGGGGAGAATGCATCATTCAGGCTTCCATCCAACCACAAGTACAGTTGCCAGCATAGTCCGGCTGGCACATGGTCGGCATGCTGCCGGCTCGGTGATTACCTGTCGGCACCGGCCCGGCCGGTATGCCAACGGCCGGGTTAGTACCCGGGCAACAGGACTTGTAGCCGGCAGTCCATGGGAAGAATGAAGAACCTTGGTGACAGAAGGGTCTCCCCCCCCCACCCACCCCCGAAAGCAGCCGTCAAACAGCTGCTATGTAGGAGCACGGCCGGCCCCGCAACCCGCCAGCAAGCGGTGAGATTGCATGGAATTTTTTGAATCTAGATTAATCCCTTCAGTGTGGTCTTCCCAAATTGTGTGGTATCGATATGTTGATGATGTTCTAGGTATTTTAGAAGAAAATTTTAATCTTGAGGGCTTTGTTTCAATCATTAATTCATTAGTACCATCAATAAAATTCACTATAGAAAATTAAGAAAATAACCGTATCCCATTTTTAGACGTTTTAATAGTTAAAGAAACAGATAAATTTAAGTTTTCCATATATAGAAAGCCTA
>NC_090729.1:88944309-88971809 GCF_036898095.1 Palaemon carinicauda
ATGACGACATCGCTCTTCGCCCATATAAACTCAAGCTAAGTACATTTCTTTATTCATTTCAGTTTTAGACAGTGAAGTGTTATTATCACGAGTCGATCGTCTATTATTGCTGGGGTGAGTTGTTAGCTAATCTTCATATTTTCTTTCATTAAAGGAAACTGTATTTCAACTTCGAATTCTCGTCTAGAATTTTTTTTCTCTGTGCTAATTCCATTTTCTTTCAGAAATTCTCGGGAAATATCTTTATATTAGTATCATTGTATTGGGGGATTATGTTATAATCTTTATTGAATAGTGCATATGCGTTTACACAATGGACATCTATATTCATATAGATATTTTGATAGGATTGCAATGAGTCGTAGAGATAGGAAAAAAATTAAGTAAACATGACGCCTCCTGTGAGTCCAAGTAACCCCACCCAAGGACCTAGTAACCCCATACCTGCTCCCATTGTTACGTTAGTAAATGCGCGATCAGCTATCCTTCCTTTTCAAGGTCGAGACAATGGGTTCTTACCTCAGAATGTCGAGTCGTGGATTTCTTCCGTCGACGCCCATTTAAATGCTAAACAAATTATAGACCCATTTGTACAATTACAAAAAGCTAAAAGTTTTATAGACTTTTCTAAAGGAGATGCGAGTGCGTACTTGAGGGGAGTTTCATTTCAAGAGGCAGTTACATGGGACAATTTCAAAGTTAGGCTATGTGCGGTCTATGGCGGTGAGGAAGCCTTAGATGTAGTTTTAACATTAATAAATACACTTAATCAAGCCACTATGACTCGGCTTAATATTATAGAGAGAGCAGCTCTTATTGCTGATAGGCTAAACGAGTATCAAGATATTTTAGGTAATTCCACTTGGGTACTAGAGATAACATCTCCGTGAAAGATTTCTTACGATTATTGTATTTTACTTGCATGACACTTATGTTGCCAGAAGCTTTAGTGCGGTGTTTTGATAAAAAGTTAACGCCAGCAAGTACAGAATTGGACGCATATAAACAGATAAAGAAACACATGTCTAAGTGTACTGATCTTGATCCCTTGTTTAGACAAGTTTTTGCAAAAAAATGAAACAAAGCCACAACAAGTAAACGTAGTTTATAATAGTCAAGTTGCGGGAATGACGGGCTATAATTGCAAACGTCAAGGTCACTTGATTGCAGACTGCAGAACGAGATTCTGTTCGTTACATAATAGTTCAACTCATTCATTTAGTCAGTGCTACTCACGTAAGACACAACAGAATCCTAGAAATACACAGTCAATTCCACAGTCAATTCCAGAGTCAGTTCCATATGGAAATAAAAAGAAAAATCCTCAGTTCAATAAAAAGAAACAGCCAAACGTCAATGCAGTTCAGAATCAAAAACAAACAAACAGTTCTTCAAATAACTCTGATCCTGGGCCGTCTAGCCAGAACTCGCAAGGTCAGACTAATTTTCAGAATGTGCAGAGCAAAGCAAATACCACATAATTAACTCCAGTAGGGAAGAGAGTGATGTTGGGTCATTCAAATCAACATCAGTAGTGTTAAATAATCCATTTAATATTTTATCAGATCATTGTGAGGCAATAGATTTTCCTATGAAACACACGACCGAATCAAATAAATCAGCACATGCTCCCGTAGATTTGCAACAAATTCACACAATAATAAACCAAAATGAGTTACGACCAACATTATATGCTGTAAATTTAGAACACCGATCCTTTACATTATTTTTTGACTCTGGTAGTCCACGTAATATCATGGATTTGAGGACACATCATTTGTTGCTTTCGAACTTCCCTATAGAGAAGTCCGGAGTAAGACTCTCGGGTATAGGAAATAATTAATTAAATATATAGGCGTAACTCATGTTCAGTACAAGGTCGGTAAGCGCACGTTTGCCGATACCTTTGTTGTTGTACAAAACATTGATATGTATCCAGCTGTAATTATAGGATACCCGTCTATGGGTAATCAAAACATTATCTTAGCCCCTGCCAAGCACGGCGTGTATATCAAAGGAAAATTCTATATGTCTTCTAATACCTTAAAATCAGTTTTGGATAAAAAGGAGACGACAAATAAAACAGTAACGTACGTTGAAGAACCAATAACTTGTCTCATTAATAAAGAAATAATATACGCGACCCAACAGAATTCTCGTTCACCCGTAATATCATCTTGCACGCAATCTATCGAGCCGAACGTACCTTCGAATTTAATAGTGCAAGTAAAGAAAACATTACCAGAATCTGAAATATTAATCCTTTTCGACACTTTGAAAACTAACGGATTGTCCGTCACACAAGCTATTTATACAGTAGGCTCACAACAACAATGTAATATTGAAGTCTGTAATCATTTAAATACCACTTTAGTAATTCACAAAAATCAACATATCTTGGATGTAGAAGTTTATAAACATCGTATTCTTACCGTCGTTGAAATCAATCACGCTCAATCAGTTGCGGATGAATCCCTTTTGCAATCTATTAAAAATAAAATCAATAAAGACATTCAGGAAGAAGAAATTCAGCAGATTTTTTTTGGACTTTTAACTGAATATTATGATGTTTTTTCCACTACGGATGGATCCTTAGGATTAGCAGATGTTATCGAACATCAAATAAGGTCAAAGGACAAGCAGAAAATTATCTATGTACCCTCGCACAGACTCCCTATGAAATTCCAGAATGAGATAAATGATAAAGTAGGTAAAATGCTAGAAGAAGGAGTCATTAGGAAATCGAACAGCCCTTATAATTTTCCATTAATAGTTGTACCGAATAAAGATCAAACATGGCGTATCTGCGTAGATTTCCGTCGCTTGAATGAGGAAACAATCTCTGATCGATTCCCAGTGCCATGTACTGACGATATTTTATCTTTGTTAGGTCAGAATAAATATTTTACCAGTTTGGACTTAAAGGATTTCACCAGATATCATTAAAAGAAAATAGTATCCCATACACTGCCTTCAGCACAGCCAGGAGACATTATGAATATTTACGTATGCCTTTTGGTTTACGTTGTGCTCCCATAACATTTACTAGAATGATTAACATAGGGTTTGGAGACTTGCTAGGGGATATATTGCATGCCTATATGGACGACCTTGTAATCTTTTCCAATACCTTAGAAGAACATCTACGTAAGCTGGAACTAGTGCTACAGAGATTAAGACAGCATAACTTAAGGGTAAAGATTAGTAAGTGTGAGTTTTTCAAAACAGAATTGGTCTATTTGGGTTTTACGGTGTCTAGCCAAGGTCTTAAAGTAGTCCACGATAAGGGGTCGGCTATCCGTAACTTTCCGATACCTACTAATGTCAAGGGAATACAGCAATTTCTGGGGTGTAGTGGATATTACAGGCATTTTATACGCAATTATTCAATAATAGCCGCTCCCCTAACTGATCTTACGAAGAAGGGCGTAGATTTCATATGGTCTGAGAAGCATCAACAGACTTTTAACACCTTAAAAGATGAACTATGTAGTTCTCCTATCTTAAAATTTCCTGACTTCGGTAAGGAATTCTTCATCGCAACAGATGCCTCAGACTTAGGAGTAGGAGGGGCATTGCTTCAGCAATATGAAAAACTATTTTTCCCAATAGCTTTTTATTCTCGAAAACTGAGAACTTCCGAGAGTAAGTATGCAGTAATAGACAAGGAAGGACTAGCTATTGTTAATTCACTAGCGCATTTTAAGTTCATAATATACGGTTATCCCCTCAAGGTTCTTACTGATCATAAACCCTAACTGACTTCTTTAAAGGCTTTAGTCATAGCCCCAAATGAACTCAGTGGCATTTGATCATCCAAGATTTTGGCGCGAGAATCGAGTATTTACCAGGGAAAGCAAATATCATTGCTTATGCATTATCACACAACCCCGTGTCATCTTGTATGGAGCCATTAGCTGAATTAATAGATATATCAACATCCATGCCTATTGTATCTGAACAAGAAGATCTGGGCTGGAGCGCTGAATTATTACAGACTGAGCAAAGAAAAGATCAGAAATTAGAAAAAATTATAAATGCTTTGGAAGGAAATCGTAAGGAAAAGGAATATATAAAGTATACGCAGCAGGATTATATAATCAAAGACAGTATTCTGTGTAGATCCGGGACAAGGAAAACCCGCAATACACCACATGTGAATAACGACCAGGTAGTGGTACCAATCTCACTTATATCCACTGTCCTAAATTGGTTGCATACAAATCCATTACATGGACACCCGGGGTTCTCCATAATGTCACAGAAAGCCAAATCATTGTTTTATTGACATACGATGCTTACAGATATAAAAAAACACATAGCTAATTGTCGCACTTTTCAGGAAAACAAAGGGCACATGAAAACACCTGTCAGCCTAGGGGCTTATCCCGTTCCCAATCAACCCTTTGAAAAGATACATTTAGATTTATTAACACGATTTTACGAGTCAGACAGAGAAAATAAGCACCTCTTAGTAATTGTAGATGCTTTGACTCGATATACAGAACTGATAGCGCTTAAAACTAAAACTGCGATTGGATGCGCTAGGAAGTTTTACGAGTGTTACATTTGTAAACATGGAATTCCACATATGATAATCTCAGACTCGGGTGGAGAATTTAATAATCATTTCCTTACCTCATTGTGTGAATTCCTTAGCATAAAGAAAATCAATACCATGATCAATCACCCAGAGTCAAATGGGCTAGTGGAAAGAGCGAATAGGAAGGTTTTAAACATATTAAGATTAATACTAGGGGGATCAGACCCCAACTGGGATATTGCAATACTTACGGGACTAAGCACTCTGAATCATTCATATCATATATCAATTAAAATGTCACCGCACGAGGCATTGTATGGTACCCCAGTTAGAACGCCTTTCCATGTAATCACGCCTACAACTAATTTATCAAATCCTTTAAAAAAATGTATAAATGCAAGCAAAAGACATCCAACATTTATTAAACATTCAAGAATCATATCCAGGAAACACTACGTTCAACATTACAACGGGAAATCTGACCGAAAACATTCACCCAAACGGCTAAACTCTCGCAAACCAATGAGAGAGAGGAAATGACGACATCGCCCTTCGCCCATATAAACTCAAGCTAAGTACATTTCTTTATTCATTTCAGTTTTAGACAGTGAAGTGTTATTATCACGAGTCGATCGTCCATTATTGCTGGGGTGAGTTGTTAGCTAATCTTCATTTTTTCTTTCATTAAAGGAAACTGTATTTCAACTTCGAATTCTCGTCTAGAATTTTTTTTCTCTGTGCTAATTCCATTTTCTTTCAGAAATTCTCGGGAAATATCTTTATATTAGTATCATTGTATTGGGGGATTATGTTATAATCTTTATTGAATAGTGCATATGCGTTTACACAATGGACATCTATATTCATATAGATATTTTGATAGGATTGCAATGAGTCGTAGAGATAGGAAAAAAATTAAGTAAACATGACGCCTCCTGTGAGTCCAAGTAACCCCACCCAAGGACCTAGTAACCCCATCCCCGCTCCCATTGTTACGTTAGTAAATGCGCGATCAGCTATCCTTCCTTTTCAAGGTCGAGACAATGGGTTCTTACCTCAGAATGTCGAGTCGTGGATTTCTTCCGTCGACGCCCATTTAAATGCTAAACAAATTATAGACCCATTTGTACAATTACAAAAAGCTAAAAGTTTTATAGACTTTTCTAAAGGAGATGCGAGTGCGTACTTGAGGGGAGTTTCATTTCAAGAGGCAGTTACATGGGACAATTTCAAAGTTAGGCTATGTGCGGTCTATGGCGGTGAGGAAGCCTTAGATGTAGTTTTAACATTAATAAATACACTTAATCAAGCCACTATGACTCGGCTTAATGTTATAGAGAGAGCAGCTCTTATTGCCGATAGGCTAAACGAGTATCAAGATATTTTAGGTAATTCCACTTGGGTACTAGAGATAACATCTCCGTGAAAGATTTCTTACGATTATTGTATTTTACTTGCATGACACTTATGTTGCCAGAAGCTTTAGTGCGGTGTTTTGATAAAAAGTTAACGCCAGCAAGTACAGAATTGGACGCATATAAACAGATAAAGAAACACATGTCTAAGTGTACTGATCTTGATCCCTTGTTTAGACAAGTTTTTGCAAAAAAAATGAAATAAAGCAACAACAAGTAAACGTAGTTTATAATAGTCAAGTTGCAGGAATGACGGGCTATAATTGCAAACGTCAAGGTCACTTGATTGCAGACTGCAGAACGAGATTCTGTTCGTTACATAATAGTTCAACTCATTCATTTAGTCAGTGCTACTCACGTAAGACACAATAGAATCCTAGAAATACACAGTCAATTCCACAGTCAATTCCAGAGTCAGTTCCATATGGAAATAAAAAGAAAAATCCTCAGTTCAATAAGAAGAAACAGCCAAACGTCAATGCAGTTCAGAACCAAAAACAAACAAACAGTTCTTCAAATAACTCTGATCCTGGGCCGTCTAGCCAGAACTCGCAAGGTCAGACTAATTTTCAGAATGTGCAGAGCAAAGCAAATACCACATAATTAACTCCAGTAGGGAAGAGAGTGATGTTGGGTCATTCAAATCAACATCAGTAGTGTTAAATAATCCATTTAATATTTTATCAGATCATTGTGAGGCAATAGATTTTCCTATGAAACACACGACCGAATCAAATAAATCAGCACATGCTCCCGTAGATTTGCAACAAATTCACACAATAATACACCAAAATGAGTTACGACCAACATTATATGCTGTAAATTTAGAACACCGATCCTTTACATTATTTTTTGACTCTGGTAGTCCACGTAATATCATAGATTTGAGGACACATCATTTGTTGCTTTCGAA
Source organism: Palaemon carinicauda (assembly GCF_036898095.1). Lineage (NCBI taxonomy): Eukaryota > Metazoa > Arthropoda > Malacostraca > Decapoda > Palaemonidae > Palaemon > Palaemon carinicauda. Next base: position 88,951,181 of record NC_090729.1, read on the forward strand.
CTTCCCTATAGAGAAGTCCGGAGTAAGACTCTCGGGTATAGGAAATAATGAATTAAATATATAGGCGTAACTCATGTTCAGTACAAGGTCGGTAAGCGCACGTTTGCCGATACCTTTGTTGTTGTACAAAACATTGATATGTATCCAGCTGTAATTATAGGATACCCGTCTATGGGTAATCAAAACATTATCTTAGCCCCTGACAAGCACGGCATTTATATCAAAGGAAAATTCTATAAGTCTTCTAATACCTTAAAATCAGTTTTGGATAAAAAGGAGACGACAAATAAAACAGTAACGTACGTTGAAGAACCAATAACTTGTCTCATTAATAAAGAAATAATATACGCGACCCAACAGAATTCTCGTTCACCCGTAATATCATCTTGCACGCAATCTATCGAGCCGAACGTACCTTCGAATTTAATAGTGCAAGTAAAGAAAACGTTACCAGAATCTGAAATATTAATCCTTTCCGACACTTTGAAAACTAACGGATTGTCCGTCACACAAGCTATTTATACAGTAGGCTCACAACAACAATGTAATATTGAAGTCTGTAATCATTTAAATACCACTTTAGTAATTCACAAAAATCAACATATCTTGGATGTAGAAGTTTATAAACATCGTGTTCTTACCGTCGTTGAAATCAATCACGCTCAATCAGTTGCGGATGAATCCCTTTTGCAATCTATTAAAAATAAAATCAATAAAGACATTCAGGAAGAAGAAATTCAGCAGATTTTTTTTGGACTTTTAACTGAATATTATGATGTTTTTTCCACTACGGATGGATCCTTAGGATTAGCAGATGTTATCGAACATCAAATAAAGTCAAAGGACAAGCAGAAAATTATCTATGTACCCTCGCACAGACTCCCTATGAAATTCCAGAATGAGATAAATGATAAAGTAGGTAAAATGCTAGAAGAAGGAGTCATTAGGAAATCGAACAGCCCTTATAATTTTCCATTAATAGTTGTACCGAATAAAGATCGAACATGGCGTATCTGCGTAGATTTCCGTCGCTTGAATGAGGAAACGATCTCTGATCGATTCCCAGTGCCATGTACTGACGATATTTTATCTTTGTTAGGTCAGAATAAATATTTTACCAGTTTGGACTTAAAGGCTTTCACCAGATATCATTAAAAGAAAATAGTATCCCATACACTGCCTTCAGCACAGCCAGGAGACATTATGAATATTTACGTATGCCTTTTGGTTTACGTTGTGCTCCCATAACATTTACTAGAATGATTAACATAGTGTTTGGAGACTTGCTAGGGGATATATTGCATGCCTATATGGACGACCTTGTAATCTTTTCCAATACCTTAGAAGAACATCTACGTAAGCTGGAACTAGTGCTACAGAGATTAAGACAGCATAACTTAAGGGTAAAGATTAGTAAGTGTGAGTTTTTCAAAACAGAATTGGTCTATTTGGGTTTTACGGTGTCTAGCCAAGGTCTTAAAGTAGTCCACGATAAGGGGTCGGCTATCCGTAACTTTCCAATACCTACTAATGTCAAGGGAATACAGCAATTTCTGGGGTGTAGTGGATATTACAGGCATTTTATACGCAATTATTCAATAATAGCCGCTCCCCTAACTGATCTTACGAAGAAGGGCGTAGATTTCATATGGTCTGAGCAGCATCAACAGACTTTTAACACCTTAAAAGATGAACTATGTAGTTCTCCTATCTTAAAATTTCCTGACTTCGGTAAGGAATTCTTCATCGCAACAGATGCCTCAGACTTAGGAGTAGGAGGGGTATTGCTTCAGCAATATGAAAAACCATTTTTCCCGATAGCTTTTTATTCTCGAAAACTGAGAACTTCCGAGAGTAAGTATGCAGTAATAGACAAGGAAGGACTAGCTATTGTTAATTCACTAGCGCATTTTAAGTTCATAATATACGGTTATCCCCTCAAGGTTCTTACTGATCATAAACCCTAACTGACTTCTTTAAAGGCTTTAGTCATAGCCCCAAATGAACTCAGTGGCATTTGATCATCCAAGATTTTGGCGCGAGAATCGAGTATTTACCAGGGAAAGCAAATATCATTGCTTATGCATTATCACACAACCCCGTGTCATCTTGTATGGAGCCATTAGCTGAATTAATAGATATATCAACATCCATGCCTATTGTATCTGAACAAGAAGATCTGGGCTGGAGCGCTGAATTATTACAGACTGAGCAAAGAAAAGATCAGAAATTAGAAAAAATTATAAATGCTTTGGAAGGAAATCGTAAGGAAAAGGAATATATAAAGTATACGCAGCAGGATTATATAATCAAAGACAGTATTCTGTGTAGATCCGGGACAAGAAAAACCCGCAATACACCACATGTGAATAACGACCAGGTAGTGGTACCAATCTCACTTATATCCACTGTCCTAAATTGGTTGCATACAAATCCATTACATGGACACCCGGGGTTCTCCATAATGTCACAGAAAGCCAAATCATTGTTTTATTGACATACAATGCTTACAGATATAAAAAAAACACATAGCTAATTGTCGCACTTGTCAGTAAAACAAAGGGCACATGAAAACACCTGTCAGCCTAGGGGCTTATCCCATTCCCAATCAACCCTTTGAAAAGATACATTTAGATTTATTAACAGGATTTTACGAGTCAGACAGAGAAAATAAGCACCTCTTAGTAATTGTAAATGCTTTGACTCGATATACAGAACTGATAGCGCTTAAAACTAAAACTGCGATTGGATGCGCTAGGAAGTTTTACGAGTGTTACATTTGTAAACATGGAATTCCACATATGATAATCTCAGACTCGGGTGGAGAATTTAATAATCATTTCCTTACCTCATTGTGTGAATTCCTTAGCATAAAGAAAATCAATACCATGATCTATCACCCAGAGTCAAATGGGCTAGTGGAAAGAGCGAATAGGAAGGTTTTAAACATATTAAGATTAATACTAGGGGGATCAGACCCCAACTGGGATATTGCAATACTTACGGGACTAAGCACTCTGAATCATTCATATCATATATCAATTAAAATGTCACCGCACGAGGCATTGTATGGTACCCCAGTTAGAACGCCTTTCCATGTAATCACGCCTACAACTAATTTATCAAATCCTTTAAAAAAATGTATAAATGCAAGCAAAAGACATTCAACATTTATTAAACATTCAAGAATCATATCCAGGAAACACTACGTTCAACATTACAACGGGAAATCTGACCGAAAACATTCACCCAAACGGCTAAACTCTCGCAAACCAATGAGAGAGAGGAAATGACGACATCGCCCTTCACCCATATAAACTCAAGCTAAGTACATTTCTTTATTCATTTCAGTTTTAGACAGTGAAGTGTTATTATCACGAGTCGATCGTCCATTATTGCTGGGGTGAGTTGTTAGCTAATCTTCATTTTTTCTTTCATTAAAGGAAACTGTATTTCAACTTCGAATTCTCGTCTAGAATTTTTTTCTCTGTGCTAATTCCATTTTCTTTCAGAAATTCTCGGGAAATATCTTTATATTAGTATCATTGTATTGGGGGATTATGTTATAATCTTTATTGAATAGTGCATATGCGTTTACACAATGGACATCTATATTCATATAGATATTTTGATAGGATTGCAATGAGTCGTAGAGATAGGAAAAAAATTAAGTAAACATGACGCCTCCTGTGAGTCCAAGTAACCCCACCCAAGGACCTAGTAACCCCATCCCCGCTCCCATTGTTACGTTAGTAAATGCGCGATCAGCTATCCTTCCTTTTCAAGGTCGAGACAATGGGTTCTTACCTCAGAATGTCGAGTCGTGGATTTCTTCCGTCGACGCCCATTTAAATGCTAAACAAATTATAGACCCATTTGTACAATTACAAAAAGCTAAAAGTTTTATAGACTTTTCTAAAGGAGATGCGAGTGCGTACTTGAGGGGAGTTTCATTTCAAGAGGCAGTTACATGGGACAATTTCAAAGTTAGGCTATGTGCGGTCTATGGCGGTGAGGAAGCCTTAGATGTAGTTTTAACATTAATAAATACACTTAATCAAGCCACTATGACTCGGCTTAATGTTATAGAGAGAGCAGCTCTTATTGCCGATAGGCTAAACGAGTATCAAGATATTTTAGGTAATTCCACTTGGGTACTAGAGATAACATCTCCGTGAAAGATTTCTTACGATTATTGTATTTTACTTGCATGACACTTATGTTGCCAGAAGCTTTAGTGCGGTGTTTTGATAAAAAGTTAACGCCAGCAAGTACAGAATTGGACGCATATAAACAGATAAAGAAACACATGTCTAAGTGTACTGATCTTGATCCCTTGTTTAGACAAGTTTTTGCAAAAAAATGAAATAAAGCAACAACAAGTAAACGTAGTTTATAATAGTCAAGTTGCAGGAATGACGGGCTATAATTGCAAACGTCAAGGTCACTTGATTGCAGACTGCAGAACGAGATTCTGTTCGTTACATAATAGTTCAACTCATTCATTTAGTCAGTGCTACTCACGTAAGACACAACAGAATCCTAGAAATACACAGTCAATTCCACAGTCAATTCCAGAGTCAGTTCCATATGGAAATAAAAAGAAAAATCCGCAGTTCAATAAGAAGAAACAGCCAAACGTCAATGCAGTTCAGTATCAAAAACAAACAAACAGTTCTTCAAATAACTGATCCTGGGCTGTCTAGCCAGAACTCGCAAGGTCAGACTAATTTTCAGAATGTGCAGAGCAAAGCAAATACCACATAATTAACTCCAGTAGGGAAGAGAGTGATGTTGGGTCATTCAAATCAACATCAGTAGTGTTAAATAATCCATTTAATATTTTATCAGATCATTGTGAGGCAATAGATTTTCCTATGAAACACACGACCGAATCAAATAAATCAGCACATGCTCCCGTAGATTTGCAACAAATTCACACAATAATACACCAAAATGAGTTACGACCAACATTATATGCTGTGAATTTAGAACACCGATCCTTTACATTATTTTTTGACTCTGGTAGTCCACGTAATATCATGGATTTGAGGACACATCATTTGTTGCTTTCGAACTTCCCTATAGAGAAGTCCGGAGTAAGACTCTCGGGTATAGGAAATAATGAATTAAATATATAGGCGTAACTCATGTTCAGTACAAGGTCGGTAAGCGCACGTTTGCCGATACCTTTGTTGTTGTACAAAACATTGATATGTATCCAGCTGTAATTATAGGATACCGTCTATGGGTAATCAAAACATTATCTTAGCCCCTGCCAAGCACGGCGTGTATATCAAAGGAAAATTCTATAAGTCTTCTAATACCTTAAAATCAGTTTTGGATAAAAAGGAGACGACAAATAAAACAGTAACGTACGTTGAAGAACCAATAACTTGTCTCATTAATAAAGAAATAATATACGCGACCCAACAGAATTCTCGTTCACCCGTAATATCATCTTGCACGCAATCTATCGAGCCGAACGTACCTTCGAATTTAATAGTGCAAGTAAAGAAAACGTTACCAGAATCTGAAATATCAATCCTTTCCGACACTTTGAAAACTAACGGATTGTCCGTCACACAAGCTATTTATACAGTAGGCTCACAACAACAATGTAATATTGAAGTCTGTAATCATTTAAATACCACTTTAGTAATTCACAAAAATCAACATATCTTGGATGTAGAAGTTTATAAACATCGTGTTCTTACCGTCGTTGAAATCAATCATGCTCAATCAGTTGCGGATGAATCCCTTTTGCAATCTATTAAAAATAAAATCAATAAAGACATTCAGGAAGAAGAAATTCAGCAGATTTTTTTTGGACTTTTAACTGAATATTATGATGTTTTTTCCACTACGGATGGATCCTTAGGATTAGCAGATGTTATCGAACATCAAATAAGGTCAAAGGACAAGCAGAAAATTATCTATGTACCCTCGCACAGACTCCCTATGAAATTCCAGAATGAGATAAATGATAAAGTAAGTAAAATGCTAGAAGAAGGAGTCATTAGGAAATCGAACAGCCCTTATAATTTTCCATTAATAGTTGTACCGAATAAAGATCGAACATGGCGCATCTGCGTAGATTTCCGTCGCTTGAATGAGGAAACGATCTCTGATCGATTCCCAGTGCCATGTACTGACGATATTTTATCTTTGTTAGGTCAGAATAAATATTTTACCAGTTTGGACTTAAAGGCTTTCACCAGATATCATTAAAAGAAAATAGTATCCCATACACTGCCTTCAGCACAGCCAGGAGACATTATGAATATTTACGTATGCCTTTTGGTTTACGTTGTGCTCCCATAACATTTACTAGAATGATTAACATAGTGTTTGGAGACTTGCTAGGGGATATATTGCATGCCTATATGGACGACCTTGTAATCTTTTCCAATACCTTAGAAGAACATCTACGTAAGCTGGAACTAGTGCTACAGAGATTAAGACAGCATAACTTAAGGGTAAAGATTAGTAAGTGTGAGTTTTTCAAAACAGAATTGGTCTATTTGGGTTTTACGGTGTCTAGCCAAGGTCTTAAAGTAGTCCACGATAAGGGGTCGGCTATCCGTAACTTTCCGATACCTACTAATGTCAAGGGAATACAGCAATTTCTGGGGTGAAGTGGATATTACAGGCATTTTATACGCAATTATTCAATAATAGCCGCTCCCCTAACTGATCTTACGAAGAAGGGCGTAGATTTCATATGGTCTGAGCAGCATCAACAGACTTTTAACACCTTAAAAGATGAACTATGTAGTTCTCCTATCTTAAAATTTCCTGACTTCGGTAAGGAATTCTTCATCGCAACAGATGCCTCAGACTTAGGAGTAGGAGGGGTATTGCTTCAGCAATATGAAAAACCATTTTTCCCGATAGCTTTTTATTCTCGAAAACTGAGAACTTCCGAGAGTAAGTATGCAGTAATAGACAAGGAAGGACTAGCTATTGTTAATTCACTAGCGCATTTTAAGTTCATAATATACGGTTATCCCCTCAAGGTTCTTACTGATCATAAACCCTAACTGACTTCTTTAAAGGCTTTAGTCATAGCCCCAAATGAACTCAGTGGCATTTGATCATCCAAGATTTTGGTGCAAGAATCGAGTATTTACCAGGGAAAGCAAATATCATTGCTTATGCATTATCACACAACCCCGTGTCATCTTGTATGGAGCCATTAGCTGAATTAATAGATATATCAACATCCATGCCTATTGTATCTGAACAAGAAGATCTGGGCTGGAGCGCTGAATTATTACAGACTGAGCAAAGAAAAGATCAGAAATTAGAAAAAATTATAAATGCTTTGGAAGGAAATCGTAAGGAAAAGGAATATATAAAGTATACGCAGCAGGATTATATAATCAAAGACAGTATTCTGTGTAGATCCGGGACAAGAAAAACCCGCAATACACCACATGTGAATAACGACCAGGTAGTGGTACCAATCTCACTTATATCCACTGTCCTAAATTGGTTGCATACAAATCCATTACATGGACACCCGGGGTTCTCCATAATGTCACAGAAAGCCAAATCATTGTTTTATTGACATACAATGCTTACAGATATAAAAAAACACATAGCTAATTGTCGCACTTGTCAGGAAAACAAAGGGCACATAAAAACACCTGTCAGCCTAGGGGCTTATCCCATTCCCAATCAACCCTTTGAAAAGATACATTTAGATTTATTAACAGGATTTTACGAGTCAGACAGAGAAAATAAGCACCTCTTAGTAATTGTAAATGCTTTGACTCGATATACAGAACTGATAGCGCTTAAAACTAAAACTGCGATTGGATGCGCTAGGAAGTTTTACGAGTGTTACATTTGTAAACATGGAATTCCACATATGATAATCTCAGACTCGGGTGGAGAATTTAATAATCATTTCCTTACCTCATTGTGTGAATTCCTTAGCATAAAGAAAATCAATACCATGATCTATCACCCAGAGTCAAATGGGCTAGTGGAAAGAGCGAATAGGAAGGTTTTAAACATATTAAGATTAATACTAGGGGGATCAGACCCCAACTGGGATATTGCAATACTTACGGGACTAAGCACTCTGAATCATTCATATCATATATTAATTAAAATGTCACCGCACGAGGCATTGTATGGTACCCCAGTTAGAACGCCTTTCCATGTAATCACGCCTACAACTAATTTATCAAATCCTTTAAAAAAATGTATAAATGCAAGCAAAAGACATTCAACATTTATTAAACATTCAAGAATCATATCCAGGAAACACTACGTTCAACATTACAACGGGAAATCTGACCGAAAACATTCACCCAAACGGCTAAACTCTCGCAAACCAATGAGAGAGAGGAAATGACGACATCGCCCTTCGCCCATATAAACTCAAGCTAAGTACATTTCTTTATTCATTTCAGTTTTAGACAGTGAAGTGTTATTATCACGAGTCGATCGTCCATTATTGCTGGGGTGAGTTGTTAGCTAATCTTCATTTTTTCTTTCATTAAAGGAAACTGTATTTCAACTTCGAATTCTCGTCTAGAATTTTTTTTCTCTGTGCTAATTCCATTTTCTTTCAGAAATTCTCGGGAAATATCTTTATATTAGTATCATTGTATTGGGGGATTATGTTATAATCTTTATTGAATAGTGCATATGCGTTTACACAATGGACATCTATATTCATATAGATATTTTGATAGGATTGCAATGAGTCGTAGAGATAGGAAAAAAATTAAGTAAACATGACGCCTCCTGTGAGTCCAAGTAACCCCACCCAAGGACCTAGTAACCCCATCCCCGCTCCCATTGTTACGTTAGTAAATGCGCGATCAGCTATCCTTCCTTTTCAAGGTCGAGACAATGGGTTCTTACCTCAGAATGTCGAGTCGTGGATTTCTTCCGTCGACGCCCATTTAAATGCTAAACAAATTATAGACCCATTTGTACAATTACAAAAAGCTAAAAGTTTTATAGACTTTTCTAAAGGAGATGCGAGTGCGTACTTGAGGGGAGTTTCATTTCAAGAGGCAGTTACATGGGACAATTTCAAAGTTAGGCTATGTGCGGTCTATGGCGGTGAGGAAGCCTTAGATGTAGTTTTAACATTAATAAATACACTTAATCAAGCCACTATGACTCGGCTTAATGTTATAGAGAGAGCAGCTCTTATTGCCGATAGGCTAAACGAGTATCAAGATATTTTAGGTAATTCCACTTGGGTACTAGAGATAACATCTCCGTGAAAGATTTCTTACGATTATTGTATTTTACTTGCATGACACTTATGTTGCCAGAAGCTTTAGTGCGGTGTTTTGATAAAAAGTTAACGCCAGCAAGTACAGAATTGGACGCATATAAACAGATAAAAAAACACATGTCTAAGTGTACTGATCTTGATCCCTTGTTTAGACAAGTTTTTGCAAAAAAATGAAATAAAGCAACAACAAGTAAACGTAGTTTATAATAGTCAAGTTGCAGGAATGACGGGCTATAATTGCAAACGTCAAGGTCACTTGATTGCAGACTGCAGAACGAGATTCTGTTCGTTACATAATAGTTCAACTCATTCATTTAGTCAGTGCTACTCACGTAAGACACAACAGAATCCTAGAAATACACAGTCAATTCCACAGTCAATTCCAGAGTCAGTTCCATATGGAAATAAAAAGAAAAATCCTCAGTTCAATAAGAAGAAACAGCCAAACGTCAATGCAGTTCAGAATCAAAAACAAACAAACAGTTCTTCAAATAACTCTGATCCTGGGCCGTCTAGCCAGAACTCGCAAGGTCAGACTAATTTTCAGAATGTGCAGAGCAAAGCAAATACCACATAATTAACTCCAGTAGGGAAGAGAGTGATGTTGGGTCATTCAAATCAACATCAGTAGTGTTAAATAATCCATTTAATATTTTATCAGATCATTGTGAGGCAATAGATTTTCCTATGAAACACACGACCGAATCAAATAAATCAGCACATGCTCCCGTAGATTTGCAACAAATTCACACAATAATACACCAAAATGAGTTACGACCAACATTATATGCTGTAAATTTAGAACACCGATCCTTTACATTATTTTTTGACTCTGGTAGTCCACGTAATATCATGGATTTGAGGACACATCATTTGTTGCTTTCGAACTTCCCTATAGAGAAGTCCGGAGTAAGACTCTCGGGTATAGGAAATAATGAATTAAATATATAGGCGTAACTCATGTTCAGTACAAGGTCGGTAAGCGCACGTTTGCCGATACCTTTGTTGTTGTACAAAACATTGATATGTATCCAGCTGTAATTATAGGATACCCGTCTATGGGTAATCAAAACATTATCTTAGCCCCTGCCAAGCACGGCGTGTATATCAAAGGAAAATTCTATATGTCTTCTAATACCTTAAAATCAGTTTTGGATAAAAAGGAGACGACAAATAAAACAGTAACGTACGTTGAAGAACCAATAACTTGTCTCATTAATAAAGAAATAATATACGCGACCCAACAAAATTCTCGTTCACCCGTAATATCATCTTGCACGCAATCTATCGAGCCGAACGTACCTTCGAATTTAATAGTGCAAGTAAAGAAAACGTTACCAGAATCTGAAATATTAATCCTTTTCGACACTTTGAAAACTAACGGATTGTCCGTCACACAAGCTATTTATACAGTAGGCTCACAACAACAATGTAATATTGAAGTCTGTAATCATTTAAATACCACTTTAGTAATTCACAAAAATCAACATATCTTGGATGTAGAAGTTTATAAACATCGTATTCTTACCGTCGCTGAAATCAATCACGCTCAATCAGTTGCGGATGAATCCCTTTTGCAATCTATTAAAAATAAAATCAATAAAGACATTCAGGAAGAAGAAATTCAGCAGATTTTTTTTGGACTTTTAACTGAATATTATGATGTTTTTTCCACTACGGATGGATCCTTAGGATTAGCAGATGTTATCGAACATCAAATAAGGTCAAAGGACAAGCAGAAAATTATCTATGTACCCTCGCACAGACTCCCTATGAAATTCCAGAATGAGATAAATGATAAAGTAGGTAAAATGCTAGAAGAAGGAGTCATTAGGAAATCGAACAGCCCTTATAATTTTCCATTAATAGTTGTACCGAATAAAGATCGAACATGGCGTATCTGCGTAGATTTCCGTCGCTTGAATGAGGAAACGATCTCTGATCGATTCCCAGTGCCATGTACTGACGATATTTTATCTTTGTTAGGTCAGAATAAATATTTTACCAGTTTGGACTTAAAGGCTTTCACCAGATATCATTAAAAGAAAATAGTATCCCATACACTGCCTTCAGCACAGCCAGGAGACATTATGAATATTTACGTATGCCTTTTGGTTTACGTTGTGCTCCCATAACATTTACTAGAATGATTAACATAGTGTTTGGAGACTTGCTAGGGGATATATTGCATGCCTATATGGACGACCTTGTAATCTTTTCCAATACCTTAGAAGAACATCTACGTAAGCTGGAACTAGTGCTACAGAGATTAAGACAGCATAACTTAAGGGTAAAGATTAGTAAGTGTGAGTTTTTCAAAACAGAATTGGTCTATTTGGATTTTACGGTGTCTAGCCAAGGTCTTAAAGTAGTCCACGATAAGGGGTCGGCTATCCGTAACTTTCCGATACCTACTAATGTCAAGGGAATACAGCAATTTCTGGGGTGTAGTGGATATTACAGGCATTTTATACGCAATTATTCAATAATAGCCGCTCCCCTAACTGATCTTACGAAGAAGGGCGTAGATTTCATATGGTCTGAGCAGCATCAACAGACTTTTAACACCTTAAAAGATGAACTATGTAGTTCTCCTATCTTAAAATTTCCTGACTTCGGTAAGGAATTCTTCATCGCAACAGATGCCTCAGACTTAGGAGTAGAAGGGGTATTGCTTCAGCAATATGAAAAACTATTTTTCCCGATAGCTTTTTATTCTCGAAAACTGAGAACTTCCGAGAGTAAGTATGCAGTAATAGACAAGGAAGGACTAGCTATTGTTAATTCACTAGCGCATTTTAAGTTCATAATATACGGTTATCCCCTCAAGGTTCTTACTGATCATAAACCCTAACTGACTTCTTTAAAGGCTTTAGTCATAGCCCCAAATGAACTCAGTGGCATTTGATCATCCAAGATTTTGGTGCAAGAATCGAGTATTTACCAGGGAAAGCAAATATCATTGCTTATGCATTATCACACAACCCCGTGTCATCTTGTATGGAGCCATTAGCTGAATTAATAGATATCTCAACATCCATGCCTATTGTATCTGAACAAGAAGATCTGGGCTGGAGCGCTGAATTATTACAGACTGAGCAAAGAAAAGATCAGAAATTAGAAAAAATTATAAATGCTTTGGAAGGAAATCGTAAGGAAAAGGAATATATAAAGTATACGCAGCAGGATTATATAATCAAAGACAGTATACTGTGTAGATCCGGGACAAGGAAAACCCGCAATACACCACATGTGAATAACGACCAGGTAGTGGTACCAATCTCACTTATATCCACTGTCCTAAATTGGTTGCATGCAAATCCATTACATGGACACCCGGGGTTCTCCATAATGTCACAGAAAGCCAAATCATTGTTTTATTGACATACGATGCTTACAGATATAAAAAAACACATAGCTAATTGTCGCACTTGTCAGGAAAACAAAGGGCACATGAAAACACCTGTCAGCCTAGGGGCTTATCCCGTTCCCAATCAACCCTTTGAAAAGATACATTTAGATTTATTAACAGGATTTTACGAGTCAGACAGAGAAAATAAGCACCTCTTAGTAATTGTAGATGCTTTGACTCGATATACAGAACTGATAGCGCTTAAAACTAAAACTGCGATTGGATGCGCTAGGAAGTTTTACGAGTGTTACATTTGTAAACATGGAATTCCACATATGATAATCTCAGACTCGGGTGGAGAATTTAATAATCATTTCCTTACCTCATTGTGTGAATTCCTTAGCATAAAGAAAATCAATACCATGATCTATCACCCAGAGTCAAATGGGCTAGTGGAAAGAGCGAATAGGAAGGTTTTAAACATATTAAGATTAACACTAGGGGGATCAGACCCCAACTGGGATATTGCAATACTTGCGGGACTAAGTACTCTGAATCATTCATATCATATATCAATTAAGATGTCACCGCACGAGGCATTGTATGGTACCCCAGTTAGAACGCCTTTCCATGTAATCACGCCTACAACTAATTTATCAAATCCTTTAAAAAATGTATAAATGCAAGCAAAAGACGTTCAACATTTATTAAACATTCAAGAATCATATCCAGGAAACACTACGTTCAACATTACAACGGGAAATCTGACCGAAAACATTCACCCAAACGGCTAAACTCTCGCAAACCAATGAGTGAGAGGAAATGACGACATCGCCCTTCGCCCATATAAACTCAAGCTAAGTACATTTCTTTATTCATTTCAGTTTTAGACAGTGAAGTGTTATTATCACGAGTCGATCGTCCATTATTGCTGGGGTGAGTTGTTAGCTAATCTTCATTTTTTCTTTCATTAAAGGAAACTGTATTTCAACTTCGAATTCTCGTCTAGAATTTTTTTTCTCTGTGCTAATTCCATTTTCTTTCAGAAATTCTCAGGAAATATCTTTATATTTGTATCATTGTATTGGGGGATTATGTTATAATCTTTATTGAATAGTGCATATGCGTTTACACAATGGACATCTATATTCATATAGATATTTTGATAGGATTGCAATGAGTCGTAGAGATAGGAAAAAAATTAAGTAAACATGACGCCTCCTGTGAGTCCAAGTAACCCCACCCAAGGACCTAGTAACCCCATCCCCGCTCCCATTGCTATGTTAGTAAATGCGCGATCAGCTATCCTTCCTTTTCAAGGTCGAGACAATGGGTTCTTACCTCAGAATGTCGAGTCGTGGATTTCTTCCGTCGACGCCCATTTAAATGCTAAACAAATTATAGACCCATTTGTACAATTACAAAAAGCTAAAAGTTTTATAGACTTTTCTAAAGGAGATGCGAGTGCGTACTTGAGGGGAGTTTCATTTCAAGAGGCAGTTACATGGGACAATTTCAAAGTTAGGCTATGTGCGGTCTATGGCGGTGAGGAAGCCTTAGATGTAGTTTTAACATTAATAAATACACTTAATCAAGCCACTATGACTCGGCTTAATGTTATAGAGAGAGCATCTCTTATTGCCGATAGGCTAAACGAGTATCAAGATATTTTAGGTAATTCCACTTGGGTACTAGAGATAACATCTCCGTGAAAGATTTCTTACGATTATTGTATTTTACTTGCATGACACTTATGTTGCCAGAAGCTTTAGTGCGGTGTTTTGATAAAAAGTTAACGCCAGCAAGTATAGAATTGGACGCATATAAACAGATAAAGAAACACATGTCAAAGTGTACTGATCTTGATCCCTTGTTTAGACAAGTTTTTGCAAAAAATGAAACAAAGCCACAACAAGTAAACGTAGTTTATAATAGTCAAGTTGCGGGAATGACATGCTATAATTGCAAACGTCAAGGTCACTTGATTGCAGACTGCAGAACGAGATTCTGTTCGTTACATAATAGTTCAACTCATTCATTTAGTCAGTGCTACTCACGTAAGACACAACAGAATCCTAGATATACACAGTCAATTCCACAGTCAATTCCAGAGTCAGTTCCATATGGAAATAAAAAGAAAAATCCTCAGTTCAATAAGAAGAAACAGCCAAACGTCAATGCAGTTTAGAATCAAAAACAAACAAACAGTTCTTCAAATAACTCTGATCCTGGGCCGTCTAGCCAGAACTCGCAAGGTCAGACTAATTTTCAGAATGTGCAGAGCAAAGCAAATACCACATAATTAACTCCAGTAGGGAAGAGAGTGATGTTGGGTCATTCAAATCAACATCAGTAGTGTTAAATAATCCATTTAATATTTTATCAGATCATTGTGAGGCCATAGATTTTCCTATGAAACACACGACCGAATCAAATAAATCAGCACATGCTCCCGTAGATTTGCAACAAATTCACACAATAATACACCAAAATGAGTTACGACCAACATTATATGCTGTAAATTTAGAACACCGATCCTTTACATTATTTTTTGACTCTGGTAGTCCACGTAATATCATGGATTTGAGGACATATCATTTGTTGCTTTCGAACTTCCCTATAGAGAAGTCCGGAGTAAGACTCTCGGGTATAGGAAATAATGAATTAAATATATAGGCGTAACTCATGTTCAGTACAAGGTCGGTAAGCGCACGTTTGCCGATACCTTTGTTGTTGTACAAAACATTGATATGTATCCAGCTGTAATTATAGGATACCCGTCTATGGGTAATCAAAACATTATCTTAGCCCCTGCCAAGCACGGCGTGTATATCAAAGGAAAATTCTATAAGTCTTCTAATACCTTAAAATCAGTTTTGGATAAAAAGGAGACGACAAATAAAACAGTAACGTACGTTGAAGAACCAATAACTAGTCTCATTAATAAAGAAATAATATACGCGACCCAACAGAATTCTCGTTCACCCGTAATATCATCTTGCACGCAATCTATCGAGCCGAACGTACCTTCGAATTTAATAGTGCAAGTAAAGAAAACGTTACCAGAATCTGAAATATTAATCCTTTCCGACACTTTGAAAACTAACGGATTGTCCGTCACACAAGCTATTTATACAGTAGGCTCACAACAACAATGTAATATTGAAGTCTGTAATCATTTAAATACCACTTTAGTAATTCACAAAAATCAACATATCTTGGATGTAGAAGTTTATAAACATCGTATTCTTACCGTCGTTGAAATCAATCATGCTCAATCAGTTGCGGATGAATCCCTTTTGCAATCTATTAAAAATAAAATCAATAAAGACATTCAGGAAGAAGAAATTCAGCAGATTTTTTTTGGACTTTTAACTGAATATTATGATGTTTTTTCCACTACGGATGGATCCTTAGGATTAGCAGATGTTATCGAACATCAAATAAGGTCAAAGGACAAGCAGAAAATTATCTATGTACCCTCGCACAGACTCCCTATGAAATTCCAGAATGAGATAAATGATAAAGTAGGTAAAATGCTAGAAGAAGGAGTCATTAGGAAATCGAACAGCCCTTATAATTTTCCATTATTAGTTGTACCGAATAAAGATCGAACATGGCGTATCTGCGTAGATTTCCGTCGCTTGAATGAAGAAACGATCTCTGATCGATTCCCAGTGCCATGTACTGACGATATTTTATCTTTGTTAGGTCAGAATAAATATTTTACCAGTTTGGACTTAAAGGCTTTCACCAGATATCATTAAAAGAAAATAGTATCCCATACACTGCCTTCAGCACAGCCAGGAGACATTATGAATATTTACGTATGCCTTTTGGTTTACGTTGTGCTCCCATAACATTTACTAGAATGATTAACATAGTGTTTGGAGACTTGCTAGGGGATATATTGCATGCCTATATGGACGACCTTGTAATCTTTTCCAATACCTTAGAAGAACATCTACGTAAGCTGGAACTAGTGCTACAGAGATTAAGACAGCATAACTTAAGGGTAAAGATTAGTAAGTGTGAGTTTTTCAAAACAGAATTGGTCTATTTGGGTTTTACGGTGTCTAGCCAAGGTCTTAAAGTAGTCCACGATAAGGTGTCGGCTATCCGTAACTTTCCGATACCTACTAATGTCAAGGGAATACAGCAATTTCTGGGGTGTAGTGGATATTACAGGCATTTTATACGCAATTATTCAATAATAGCCGCTCCCCTAACTGATCTTACGAAGAAGGGCGTAGATTTCATATGGTCTGAGCAGCATCAACAGACTTTTAACACCTTAAAAGATGAACTATGTAGTTCTCCTATCTTAAAATTTCCTGACTTCGGTAAGGAATTCTTCATCGCACCAGATGCCTCAGACTTAGGAATAGGAGGGGTATTGCTTCAGCAATATGAAAAACCATTTTTCCCGATAGCTTTTTATTCTCGAAAACTGAGAACTTCCGAGAGTAAGTATGCAGTAATAGACAAGGAAGGACTAGCTATTGTTAATTCACTAGCGCATTTTAAGTTCATAATATACGGTTATCCCCTCAAGGTTCATACTGATCATAAACCCCTAACTGACTTCTTTAAAGGCTTTAGTCATAGCCCCAAATGAACTCAGTGGCATTTGATCATCCAAGATTTTGGCGCGAGAATCGAGTATTTACCAGGGAAAGCAAATATCATTGCTTATGCATTATCACACAACCCCGTGTCATCTTGTATGGAGCCATTAGCTGAATTAATAGATATATCAACATCCATGCCTATTGTATCTGAACAAGAAGATCTAGGCTGGAGCGCTGAATTATTACAGACTGAGAAAAGAAAAGATCAGAAATTAGAAAAAATTATAAATGCTTTGGAAGGAAATCGTAAGGAAAAGGAATATATAAAGTATACGCAGCAGGATTATATAATCAAAGACAGTATTCTGTGTAGATCCGGGACAAGGAAAACCCGCAATACACCACATGTGAATAACGACCAGTTAGTGGTACCAATCTCACTTATATCCACTGTCCTAAATTGGTTGCATGCAAATCCATTACATGGACACCCGGGGTTCTCCATAATGTCACAGAAAGCCAAATCATTGTTTTATTGACATACAATGCTTACAGATATAAAAAAACACATAGCTAATTGTCGCACTTGTCAGGAAAACAAAGGGCACATGAAAACACCTGTCAGCCTAGGGGCTTATCCCGTTCCCAATCAACCCTTTGAAAAGATACATTTAGATTTATTAACAGGATTTTACGAGTCAGACAGAGAAAATAAGCACCTCTTAGTAATTGTAGATGCTTTGACTCGATATACAGAACTGATAGCGCTTAAAACTAAAACTGCGATTGGATGTGCTAGGAAGTTTTACGAGTGTTACATTTGTAAACATGGAATTCCACATATGATAATCTCAGACTCGGGTGGAGAATTTAATAATCATTTCCTTACCTCATTGTGTGAATTCCTTAGCATAAAGAAAATCAATACCATGATCTATCACCCAGAGTCAAATGGGCTAGTGGAAAGAGCGAATAGGAAGGTTTTAAACATATTAAGATTAACACTAGGGGGATCAGACCCCAACTGGGATATTGCAATACTTACGGGACTAAGTACTCTGAATCATTCATATCATATATCAATTAAAATGTCACCGCACGAGGCATTGTATGGTACCCCAGTTAGAACGCCTTTCCATGTAATCACGCCTACAACTAATTTATCAAATCCTTTAAAAAAATGTATAAATGCAAGCAAAAGTCATTTTGATATCCTTTAAAAGAATTTAGAAGAATCACAAATCAATGAAAAGGAATCATGTTAAAATAGCGAAGCCAAATGTACGTAAAGGACTCAATTATAAACTAACACCTAAGTTTGAAGGCCCATTTAGCATTTTGGAAACATTAACGGCCAATAGATTTAGAGTTCAAAACGTATCCCAACCCACTGATGAGAAAATTGTACCATTGGCTCACATAAGAAATTAAAATAAGAGAGAAGGAAGTGAGGGAATTATTTTCTTATTTTTTATCTATGAAACTTGTATGTTACAATTTTTTTCTTCTTAATACAGGAGTAATTACATATATTTTTCTCATTACAGGTTTCCAAGATGAAGTTTTTGTTGTTAGGAGTGATATTGTTCACTCAAACACTTTTCTCGTGTGAGAAGAGTTCTAAAACTAAAAGTATAGATTTTAAATATTTCACTATAACAGAGCGAACAGAAGACGTTTTTATTACATCAAGGAACATAGTTATAGAAGTACGCATGCAAGCAATTTTTCTCCCAGAGAATGACGTCACTAGCTTAAAGAGCGCCATTTCAAGGTTTGCTGCTTCATTAAATGAAATGCATAGAAGACACTTTTCTTTTAATACAGAGAGTTTGCTTGCATCTAAACTAAAAGTTGCAGAGATGCTATACGACGACTTGCAAAATAAGACTTACGAGGCAGAATCTATGGCTCGAGACCTTTTGATGTGGACAGTAGGACACACTAACCTTGAAAAACATAACCCATTTATTTTTGCTGCACTAAACATCTTTGGATCTGTTGCAAGTTTAGGCTTAGGGATTTCAAATCGTCTTAAGATTAGTAATCAAAATAAGAAAATTGAGTTTTTGACTCATGAAAATGAATTAATTTTATCAGAACTAAGGAATCAGTTAACTTCAATTAATCAAATTATGAGTTTGGTGAACGAACATTCTAGTAATATCAGTCAGATTATGGAAGTACAAGACTTGTTGGCAATGCTAACGTATTATAATTCAAAAATAGATCATATCCATAATAAAATTGCACATTTCATTGAGAAATCAAAAGACTATGTGGAAGCTATTACGTTAACGACTAAAGGTGTTCTGTCACCGCATTTGTTACCGATAAGGTGGAGAACGAACGGGAGAAATTAGGTTATATTCCTTTGTTAGACGCACGTAGGTTAGAATTTTATTACAGCCTAATTACAGTAAGCGTTGAAAATTACAGGATTATGATTACAATTCCCTTTGATTCTTCCGATGCCTGGTAATCATACAGGATATCACCATTTCCAACTTTCATGACGAATAACTCAAGCCCAGTAATATCCAGTTTGACAGGAGACGTATTGATTTCCCCTGACAAGGATACATATATGGTCATTAAAGACTTAAATCAATTAACACACTGTTCAGACGCAATGAATAGAAAAATATGTACAGCTGACTCCTTTGAATTCCATAAAAACTCAATGGATTCATGCGAGTTAGGTATAGTGCTAAACGGTGCTCTCTCCCATACACATGAAAATTGTCTGAAAAAACTTTATCCCTTTGACGATAGTAAGTTCAATTGCAGACTGAACAACAGCTCGTGGATACAATACGACAAGGCCGGCTTCAATGTATCATGCCCGGATGGATCCACATCCTATTCCCAAATCTTCGTTTCAGCAGATGGTTGCATCAGCACGTCCATGAATTACACGGTCCGAGGAATTAACACTATTATCAAAGAACGGGCCTACTTCGCAAATTTCACGTGGTCCACTACAATCCCATCTTTACCTCTCCCATACAACGCACGAGTGGCTAAGCGGTTGATGAAATTAACTGAGATGGACCACCCGTCACCGACTTATGCAGATCTTCGTTTCTACGTGTTACTAGCAGAAATCAGCGTTACGGTGATGATATTTATCGCCGTTAACATCTTTGTTTGGCGTAGGTTAAGAAAAAGTAAGATAGAGCTCAAACAGAACGTTTTGCCATGTCCAGACAAAACTACTTATTTGTTTCAATTTAGAGCCGTTTGAAATTGGCCCCTTCATTCGCTCAAAGGAGTAGAATTGTCTTGGAAAAGTGTTGTGCACGGAAAGCGGTCAGTACGCTAGTAATATGTACTTGAAGAGACTCTAGTCTAGAACATTTGCATTTTGAAAATATTCTAAAAACATTTAAAAAATAAATCATTTCGGGGGGCACCTAATACAATATATAAGCCCTA
>NC_090729.1:88984309-89001809 GCF_036898095.1 Palaemon carinicauda
GCCGCCTCTAAGGACCGATGGCTTCTTTCAACTGTGCCATTGGCTGCGTTGTTGTAGGCCGTTGTGCTGTGCAGGTTCGTCCCCATCAGGCAGGCGAGGGATGCCCACAGGTCCGAGATTTAAGCGGGTACCCTGTCGGTCGTCATGTCGTCCGGGACCCCAAAACGGCTGACCCAGACGGAGAGATGGGCCTGGGCTCAGGTGTCTGTCTATGCTTCAGTCATGGGAGTCACCTCCGGCCATCTTGTTGAACGGTCACTGATTGCAAGGAGGTACCTGGCATTGCACAAGAGTGGTAAATGCCTCACAATATCGATGTGGGTGTGTCTGAACCGTCACTTGGGTTGAGAGAAACTGCCGACTCCTGACTCGGTGTGACGGTCGACCATTCTGGTTTGACACGCCAAACATGTACGTGCCCACTCGCGTGAGTCCTTCCTGATCCCCGGCCGCACGAACTTGTTGGTAATCAGCTTGTTGATAGTCGTCGATGAGGGGTGCGAGATATCAAGGATGACGTCAAATACCAGCCTTCGTCTCGACAGTGGGATGAAAGGTCGAGGGGGCCTGTGTTAGTATCATAGAGTAGAGTGGGGCAGTTGGGATGTAACTTGACATCATCCCACCGAAGGGAGGTCAAGGGGGACCTCGCGTCTACAGTAACGGAGGCGATGTCCTTGTAGTCCACTCCGATGTAGATGGAGTTGATGCGGATTCTTGACAGATCATTGGCCCCTGGGTTCTTCCTCCACGGGACGTAGCTCATAGTACAGACGAAATCGGAGATGGCTGCCAGGTGGCGTTGGTGTCGGGCGGACCATGCGTCCCCAAGCTTGGTGAAGGCGAGTATCAGAGGCTGGTGGTCCATCTGGATGATGAATGAGGTTCCCTTCAGCAGGTATTTGAAGTGCCTAACGGCGAGGTACACTGCCAGAAGCTTGCAGTTGAAAGTGCTGTAGTAAGTCTCGGGTGGTTTTAACGTCCTACTGAAGAAGGCGAGTGGTTGGGGAACATTGTTGATCACCTGCTCCAGGACGGCGCCATATGCAACATTACTGGCATCCGTAGCTAACCACAGGAGGGCCCTGAAGTCCTGATTGGCCAGGGTTGTAGCCTTGCAGAGAGTAGTCTTTGTTTGCTCGAAGGCTTCTTGTTGAGGGAGACCCCACTGTAGCTCCGGTTTCCCCTTCAGGATGTTGAGAAGGGGGGTCATCACACTGGCGACGTTGGGCAGGAACCTCCGGTAGTAGTTCAACATGCCAATGAATTCTTAAAGGGACGGAGTCAGGAATTTGTTTATGGACTCTACCTTTGACATCATGGGGTGCACGCCCTTTTTTTTAGAGTTTGCGCCCCAGTAACAACATCTCAGCTCAGGACGTGCATTTGTCCAAGCATACCACGAGGCAATTCTTCTGGAGTCGCTTCAGAACTGTCCTCATGGGCCCCAGGTGTTCTTCCCGCGTCTTGGAGAACATGAGGATGTCATAGACGTAGACGGCGCAGAAGGGAAGGTCCCGCAAAATGCTGTCCATCAGACGCTGGAAGGTAGCCCCAGCAATCCTCAGGCTGAACGTCAAGTAGGAGAAGACGTAGGACCCGAAGGGGGTGATGATGGCTGTCTTTGGGATGTCGTAGGGGTGCACGGGGACCTGAAAATAAGACTTTAAGAGATCCAACTTGGAGAAAATAGTGGCCCCGTGGAGGGCACTGGTGAGATCCTGCATGTTGTGCAACGGGTAGTGGTCAGGTGTTGTGGCCAGATTTAAGCGTTTATAATTGCTGCAAGACCTCTAGCTCCCGTCGGGTTTCTTGACCATGTGCAGCGGAGAGGCCCACGGGCTGGACGCCCTTTTGCCGATTCCCACGCATTCCATCTCCTGGAAGGTGCGCTTGGCATTCTGTAGCGTCTAAACTTGCAGTGGGTTGGGGGACCCCTCATTAAGATATGGTGGAATATCCCATGCTTGGCGGGGACCCCCTCCAGTTGGCGGAGCTCAGGCTTGAAGACCTCCGAGAATTCCTACAGCAGGCAGCCGTATTCGTGGGGCGTGACTGAGCACACCCTGGGAAGGCTGGGCCCGCTGAAGAGGTGGTGGGACCGTCAGGTTCCCTGGTCAATTAGTCGTTTGCGATGCACATCTACCAGCAGTCCACGGTGAGCGAGGAAGTCGGCGCCCAGGAGGGGCACCTTGACGTCTGCAATCAGGAAAAACCAGCTGTAATCATGGCCCATGATGGATATCTTCAGTGTCCTCATCCCTTAACAGGTGATAGGGCTGCCGTTCGTGGTAACCATGGTAGCCCTGTCATCAGATGGGAGGCCATGGTCGTCCTTTGTGGGCAAGAATGTTGACACCGTAGCGCAGCTATCCGCCAGGAATCTTTTTCCTGAATTGACGTCGAGGATGTAGAATCTCATGTGATCGGGCCTTGCCTGCTCTACGCTTGCTTGTAGGCATGGTCGCCCACCTAGTTTTTTGGATGGGCACATGGTTGGACACACTTCTGCACCCCTTTCCCCCAGATTCAGTGGAAGTAGCACCATCTGGGAAGGTAAGGGACCTTGTGGTAGTGGTCCTCTCGTTGTTGCCGTTGCTCCTACTGGGGGCACTGCTGGCATTGCTGCTGCAGTCGGTGCGGCGGGAGCTGTGGGGGAGAGTACTGGGGTCTCCCGCTGTGGATCTTCTTTACCCCTACCTCATCTGGCTCTGTCAGATACTTTTCTGTCTCCTCCGTGATGGCTTTTACGGAGGTGGTGGCGTCGTATCTGGTATCCTGGGCTGCCAGGTGAAGTGTGTTGGCCTTCACGACCAACAATGGCATGTCCAGGTCTTCGGCGCCCTTCAACTAGGCTAGGATGCTTTGGGAAAAGCGATGGAGGAAGATCTCCCATGACAGGCTTGTGTCCTTGGGCAGTCCATAGCTGTCAAGCTTGTTCAGCTGGAGGAGGTCCATCAGTTCGGCCCAGGCTGCTAAGGGACGGGTGTCGCCGAGGAGCGATGTCATCAGGTCGAGGGCGCGCTGGCCCCTCAGACGTACCGGGAGGTCGTAGATCACTGTCAGTTTCTTCTTCAGGTTGCTGTACCTCATTGGTCCTGGCCTTTGTTTCAGCCCAGAGGAAATTCTTTTAAATGCGTCCGGTGTCAGCATTACCATCACCATGTCCGATTTTCTTATTTCATCGGTGATGTTTGCCAACCTGAAGTGGGACTCTGCATGCTGAAACCATAACGTCGCTGCATTCGGTGTGAAGGGAGGTAACTGTAACTTATGCCCCATTGACATCTGTGTGGCCGTTTGCGTTACTAATGTGAATATCGCGCCGTGTCCTTCGGTTGAGAGGGGCGAGGTAATGTCGACGTCTCAATCTGTCATCTGACTTCACACTACGAAACTCAGTAGTGAACCGCACTTAGTCTGCTAACAGCGTAAGAATTCAAAACCGCTGGATAGTCGCTAATTACCGTGGCAAAACTGCTTTTGGAAACGCCAGAACGCAGAATGATTTGTGCCGTAATGAGTCCGTTAGTGGCGTTGGGGTATGTGGAGTTGCGAGCCCAAACGATTTCTGTCGAAATCGCCATTGTGAGTCCGTTAAGGGAAACTCCGTAGCAAAACTTTGTTAACACCAAAACACAAAATAAATTGCGCCTTGATGAGTCCGTTAATGGCGTTGAGGTGAATGGAGTCACGAACCCAAATAATTTCTTTGGAAATCGCCGTTGTAAGTCCGTTAAGGGAAAACTCCAGAGTCACCAGTTGTGAGGTACGAGAGACAGTGATGCTTTATTCCTGAGACGGGCAGAGAACATTGACCTGTGTGAACGGCAACGTAGTACCCTGCTGGACAGGGTACTGACCGTCCGCGAACAGGTGAGAAATGCGGGGCATTTGTGCTTTCTGACATTGATATTATGATTAACATAAAGGCCCATGATTGACATATAATAATAAATCATACATAAAAATGAAGGGTACATGATTCTGCGCCTAACTGCATAAACAATATTTACAGGGTATTTACAGAGAATATGTACAATGCTGAAAACAGCACTATAAGCGTTGTAGGACGTTTTCCTTACAATGTATAAAACTTCAGTTATAACTCAAGTTAAGATCGTAAGAGATAATCAAATCAAGATAAGAGAAACGCAGCAGGTGGAAAATGAATTTGCATTTGATACAATTTTAAAATTTTTCCCAGCTTTTGTTTACTGTGTGCTTAATATGTTATGCATGGTTATTCATACATGATTTCGCATTTATTAAATATAAATTCGTGTTCATGCTTGTGTTTTCTGCATCTGCATACTCCATTTATTAGTAATATTCTTCATGTGATTATAGCCTAGCTTCTACACTAATATTTTTCTGTACTATATAATACTGGAAGCAAAATTAGGCCTACTACAATATTATGAGGACATAACTGTATATTTATTGTTTCTTTGTTAATTGTCTTGAGTATCTTAATAATCCAATAGTCGGGTATGACTTTTTTTAGCACAGTATTTTCCTCCAATAATAATTTTTGAAAATATTATTTAAGACAATATCAGTGTGTGATACTTATAGTATTATAATAGTTAAAATATTAAAACGAATAAAATGAATAATGGAAATATAATATACCATTGAAGATAATTAATAGTTATATTTGAGGTGCAATGTAGGTATTGAAATTAAGATAATAATAGTGAACAGTATTGGTGTTATATATATCATATAACTAAAATATGATAAAATTATGAATGTGGTGAAATACTGGGTTATTTACAACCACATATATTAACTTTTTTACCTGTAAACCCTCGTGCACCAACTTCGCACGAGGCCAAGTTACATAACTGAGAAACACACTTACTTAAGAGACATCTGCCGTTTACTTTACCTTTGATTCAAAACTATATTTCCTGCACCAATTCTTTTGGGGGTGATGCCACACGGGTTCACAAAGACTCAATTAAAAAGTTTGACATATATTTAATATTTAAAGTACACAAACAAAAATCATCAGAGTTACATTAAAGAGCGAACATTAACATTAACACAAATGAACAAAATTTACGTTACTTGATAAAAATTAAACAAATATCAAACGGGGTTACAGAGTATTCTTATAAGAACATTGCTGCAATGATGCGATGGTTCACGAGGTGATGATGGCGGATTCAGGAGAATATCTTCTAGTTACTTGCCTTTTGGAGTTAACTGCTCAAAGAGGCCTAGATTCACCTTTCAACCCTGGAAGAAATCTCGGGAGGAGTATATTGCATAGCACAGTTGTCAGATCTACAAAATTACAGGGTTACGTAACAAAACATCAATTTAAAGATAAACATCAAGTGCTATAATCGTAACCCAACATACACAAAAAAAAGGGTTTCGTCCAGAAGGCAAGTTTAAATTACTGGCATGTGCCCTTACAATAATCAAACAATATATATAATCTCCACAGGAAGAAGTTTGACAACAATGGGATGTTACGTCATTTTATCTGATCTAGATGGATAAAATTTGCAAGAAAGTTAGCTTATTACTTTAAATATTATTATACTAATTCATACAAATTCATTGATATAGTTAATATGATAAAACTACTTCTGTGGAGGAAAATAATCACATTTAAACATATATTCATAGAAACTGGGAAATACATTAGAAAACGAACACTCTTAAAACTAAGAATACTTTTATTCAAGGGGAATAAATGTCAATTTTTGACATTCTCCCCCAAGAAGAATCATAATTAGAAATAATGCAACTGTACCCAAAATTCTAAATCAAAACATACACTTAGAGTACATCCATAGAAATTAAATCCTTTCTCTCTTGATCACAGCGGATTGCTGCTGCACGCCGAGGTCTCGCATCATTCAGAGACACACTATCTGGCTCCTGAGTTTCAACACTATCAAATTCCCTCTCAGGCACCTCCAGAAGTACGATCTTCGTAATTGATCTCATGTATAGTTTATTATTCACTTTCACTTCTACAGACCTAATCCCACCATCAGACGACGGAAACAGCTGGGTTATTTTACCCAAGGAGAGGAGGGATCTATAGCCTTTACTCCGATGATCTTCTAAGTCTACCATCACTATGTCCCCAACTTTCACATTTGCAGAGAGATTATTACTAGAGTTATTATGTCTCTCTCTCAAGGACACTAAATAGTCTCTTTTCCAAGAGTTCTCAAATTTCCTTACCACTGATGATAGTCTCAAATATTTTGCTCTAAGATCACTTGAACTCGTGAAATCTGGCTCATCATTTGCTAAATTGTTAAGAGGTGAAATACAAACATTTCTCCCATAAAGTAACATGGAGGGAGTCAAAGCCTCACAATCTCTATCAGAGGAGAGATAAGTCAGTGGTCGAGAATTTATCACAGCTTGAAACTCAACAAGTAGAGTTCTCAGCTCTTCAAAGGATACACGTTTGTGATACAAAGCCTTGGATAAACATCTTTTTAGAACACCAACAAGACGTTCATGAAAACCTCCAGACCAGGGGGCTCGTGGTGTAATGAACTTCCAATTAACACCATTTCCTTCAAGGTATGACCTTACCTCTGGTTCCTCCATAATTTCTTTCAGGAAATTATTAAATCCAACACAATTCCGACCATTGTCAGATATAATCAGACTCGGCAGAGAATGATGTGCTACAAAACGTTGAAAAGCCAGTAGGAAATCTGAAGCAGTCATGGAATGAGTTAATTCAAAATGAACTGCCCTGCTCGTAGTACAGGTAAATAGACACACAAAGACCTTCTCCTCAAAACCAGTCTCATGATCAAAAATATTAATAGCACCAGTATAATCAACTCCTATTGATTGGAACGGTCTATCATATCTCACTCGTTCTGTGGGTAATGGTGGGGGAGGAAGCAAACACAACCGTTTCTTAGTTAACTTCTGACACAAAACACACTTTAACAGAATCGATTTGATTACTTGACGTGCTTTAGGTACCCAAAAGGTTTCTCTCAACAATACCAGTACAGAATTGACACCACAATGGTGATTATGTCTATGCAAATGTTCAACTATCAATACTGTTAAATAACTTCTGGAAGGCAATAACATTGGGCACCGAGTATCATAAGACATGGAAGCGTTTTTCATGCGACCCTGAGACGTTATTAGGTCTTCCTCATCAACAAATAAGTTTAACTGATTACACAAATTCTTAATATCCATGGACACTCCATGTGAATTCTTATCACAGAGGTACATTCTGGTAGTAGAAAATGTTGCTTCTGTTCAAGGAGGACAAGTGCCTTCCTTTCGTTAAGAACAAACTTAGAACCTTTACTGCACTTACTAAGAAAGACCAAAATTGACCTCATGATACATTTAAGCTTACTTAAATTACTGTAACGTGAGATGTCAATTAATGGGGCTGGAGGTTGTACAAACTTAGGTTCTGAAAGAATTTCATTAACATGCACAGTTTCTGTAGCTAAAGATTGGGGGTAATCACCAGTTAAAAGCCATTTTGGACCATTCCACCACAAGGAATTTTGCGATAAATCTTTACTATTACTACCTCTGGATAGAATATCAGCTGGATTATCCTTAGAGGGGGTATACCGTAGGGGAAACTTGAACTCATTAATTTCAGTGACTCTGTTTCGTACATAGGGAATTTTACTATTATTGTTCTTCACCCAACAAATAGAAACCATGGAGACACTCCATAGAGTGCAAGAACTCAATCTTTAATCCTCATTCTGCATTAATCTTCCAGCAAGTTTCGCACCCAAGGACAAGGCTGTCAATTCCAAACGCGGAATAGTTTTAGGGTTTGGTGCCACTTTACACTTACTGACCAGTAAATTGCTTACTCTTCTCTTGGAATCAGTCACATAGGCAGCAGCTCCATATGCCTTGTTAGAGGCATCACAAAATACATGTAAGTGGGAACATTCAGGATGTACAACAAACCTAGGAAACTTTAAACTTTCTACATTTCTAAAACACTTACAATTTCTTCAATCCTTGAACATAATGATTCTGGTAAAGGGTCATCCCACCCGTAGTTACTCCACAAACATTTCAGAAAATATTTACCTCTCACCTGTATTGGTGGCAATAATCCTAGAGGATCAAACATCCGAGCTACTACTGATAAAACCTTTCGTTTGTTTAAAGGTCCTTTATGCTCACAATTTACTTCCTCTAGTGACATCTCATCTTGCGCTAGATACCACTCTAAACCCAAAACGTTTACTCTTTCTTGGCTAAAGTCTATGGTTCTGTTGAACTCTGAATCATTACTGACCCATTCTTGTAAAGGTATATTAGCGTCTTCAAGAATCTCACTTATTACTGGATACTCATCCATCAAGACTGACACATCCTTGTAAGTTTTACTAAAATTATCTACGTAGAAATTCTTCATCAGAGATGATGCAAGAGGATTATCATGTAAAGATAAATGATGCAAGAGGGTTTGCTGCAAGAGAAAGGGTGAGCACGTAGCTCCAAAACAAACTACACAAAACCTGTAAGTTACAGTTGACATCAAATCTGAGGGATCAGTTATCCATAGAAATCTGCAAAAATCACGAAAATCAGGTGAAATGCCTATCCTTAAAAAGGCTTTACTGATATCTGATATCACAGCTACTGGGTTTGTACGGAAACTCAACAGGGCATCGAAAAGTTTAGTAGTTAACGAGGAACCAGTTAATAAACAATCATTTAAGGAAAGTTCTCCTTTAGTCTTTGAAGAAACATTAAAAACTATTCGAATGGGAGTAGTTTCGGAATCCTTCAATACAGCATGATGGGGTAAATAATGCCCGATAATAGGGGAACCTGCAGGAATTAATTCTATAAACCCAGACTGAACGTAATCTTTGATAATCTTATCATATTTAGCATACAAGGAGGGGTCAGATTCAAATCTATGTAACAAGGAATTTAATTGACCAATGGCTATTCTATAGTTAACAGGCGGTCTACTTTCGTCTTTAAATGGCAAGGACACTTCATATTTATTGTCAACCCTTTTAACTTTATCCTTAAAACACTTAACTGATTCTCTTTCTTCAGGACTAATTTCAGATTGACGAATACCAACACTTTCTAAATCCCATAATCTTCTAACTTCACAACACGAATTAATATGAATTTCCTCTACTTCTATTCTGGAACAACATACATTTGATGTAGTAATCTCATTAGATTCTACGTCGTCATAAGACCAACTAGGAAGGGGTCCAAAAATTAGTGCACCACCAGAACTATTCAATATCTGTATTCCAGAGCAAATTTGACTGTTCTGAATGAATTTTCCATAATAATCAGCCCCAATGACTAATTCTATACCATTTACTTCATCTGAATTTAAATCATTATCTGCTAATTTTATGCCTTTACTCGTCAAGAACGCAGCTGACTTGCATAATCCTGGAGAATAAATTCTGGAATTAACTCTATCGAATGAAATGGCATTAATGACAGTACGAATTTTACCTAGTCTCACCACAACTCTTACTATATCACAATCAACTTCCATGGCATCACTGCCAAATAGTTTTACCTTTAAGGCTACCGTTGCTATGGACGATAAATTAAGCTTATGGGCTAATTCCGTTGCAATAAACGTTCTTTGCGTACCAGAATCAAAGAGTGCTCTCTCAAAGGAACGATGTCCATTGCCTGACACAATTACGCTAGCAGTAGGAAGAGCAGTCGAAACAGAAATCTTATTATTCTGAGAATGATCAATTCCCAAAGAAGCAGTCATAACTAGGGAAAAATCACCTTTACTAACAGCACCTTTAGGATCGTTATTAGGACACCCATTAACATTTGATTGACTAACAGCACCTTTGGGATCCTTATTAGGACACCCAAAGTTAACATTTGATTTACTAACATTAGTACTATTTACATTTAACTTTGGTGAAGCAGGATTTACAGGGTTTTCTGTTTTCTCACAAATCATCGGGTAATGAGGACCATCACATATATTACATTTAGGCTTATTCCTACATTCAGAGAATAAATGACCTCCTTTCAGGCAAGCAAAACACAATCTTAAACATTTAACTCTATCCCTTCTACTATCAACTGTTTTGAAAGTCTTACAATCGCGAGAAGCATGGTTCAATGAGCAAAACACAATTATTGTAACTACTATTACTAGGTTTACTGTTACTTGGTTGTGCTCTCTGCACGTTAGGCACATTTCAGGGAATTACTTTAGAATAGTTGCCCTGATCCCGTTTTCTTTTATTAGAATTCTCACCTTCGTGAGAAAATTCCATCAATTCACAAACATATTTCAAACCTGAGGAAATTTGCTTTAAATCAAGAGACATACTATTATGTTTATCAGCTATAGCCTTACGCGTTTCAGGTAATAATTTCTCGCATATTATACTAGAGAAAATGGGGTTCATGGCTTCTACATCTAAATTCAATGTTTTCATCTGTAAAATATTTCTTTCATAATCCAATTTAAAAGTGTTCAAATCCTCTATTGAATGACTGGGAGGGACTAAATGTGTTAATTTGGACATGAGTCTACGTTTCAAGTTTTCCTTATTATCATACTTCTCCTTAAGGGTCTGAATAGCTACTGAATAATTGTCATTAGTGACAGGCAAACCTTCTATGGCTTTGAGGGCGTTATCCCTTAAACTAGCTCTGAGTATAGAAAACTTAATTACATCGGAAATATCCCTACGATCGTGAACCAAACTGTTGAATATATCCCAAAATGCAAGCCATTGTTCTTCCCCACCGCTAAATTCAGGTATCTTAATTTCTGGGAGTTTGGGGGGAGGGAGAGGATTAACGGGAGCCGAAGGAGGAGGCATAACGGGCCGTTGATTTCTATCTCTAGCGTCAATCTCGCTCATAGTTTGCTGATTAGCAGCAATAGCTTTCCTTACACAACTGGTTATTGCTCTATAACTTCTACATAACTTGTCATATTCAATATCCTGTGAAATAATCATCACGTTCTGTGACCAATAATCGTCAAAACGTCGTAGTCCCTCAGTAAGACAACGTTCATACATTACAAGAGTCGATTTTGGTGTATCGGTATTACCAATGCAGCTACCTGACTCATCGAGCAAATCTTGTAAATAAATAATTTCCCTTTCAATAACTGCCTTAATCTTGGACTCCATTATCTCGTTAATGAATCAATAACAAACTTGAACAATATCAGAAAATATATGGCAAATTATCTAACTCCGATTCAAATATAACATGCACTAAATGCTAAACAATATGACCACGTGCTCTTAAATACATCTGGTCACGAAACCTAAGTTCAAAAAATGGCAACGAAATTCAACAAAATTTCTTCACAGAGTAATTACCGAACAAATAATGTTCCATAAAACAGATTACTTGGTAAAACACTCCAAGTAATTCAATACTTTACCCTGCTCACCAAATAACTTTGGACACGTGCCAGCTATACTAGAATGACTTTGATGCCGACCATCAACCACGTGAACTTTATCGCAATTTATCTTTAACATCCAAAAAAATTCTTTGTGAATCGTTATGGCATACGGTTCGTTCGAAGGACCAGAAAATGTGGTGAAATACTGGGTTATTTACAACCACATATATTAACCTTTTTACCTGTAAACCCTCGTGCACCAACTTCGCACGAGGCCAAGTTACATAACTGAGAAACACGCTTACTTAAGAGACATCTGCCGTTTACTTTACCTTTGATTCAAAACTATATTTCCTGCACCAATTCTTTTGGGGGTGATGCCACACGGGTTCACAAAGACTCAATTAAAAAGTTTGACATATATTTAATATTTAAAGTACACAAACAAAAATCATCAGAGTTACGTTTAAGAGCGAACATTAACATTAACACAAATGAACAAAATTTACGTTACTTGATAAAAATTAAACAAATATCAAACGAGGTTACAGAGTATTCTTATAAGAACATTGCTGCAATGATGCGATGGTTCACGAGGTGATGATGGCGGATTCAGGAGAATATCTTCTAGTTACTTGCCTTTTGGAGTTAACTGCTCAAAGAGGCCTAGATTCACCTTTCAACCCTGGAAGAAATCTCGGGAGGAGTATATTGCATAGCACAGTTGTCAGATCTACAAAATTACAGGGTTACGTAACATAACATCAATTTAAAGATAAACATCAAGTGCTCTAATCGTAACCCAACATACACAAAAAAGGGGGTTTCGTCCAGAAGGCAAGTTTAAATTACTGGCATGTGCCCTTACAATAATCAAACAATATATATATAATCTCCACAGGAAGAAGTTTGACAACAATGGGATGTTACGTCATTTCATCTGTTCTAGATGAATAAAATTTGCAAGAAAGTTAGCTTATTACTTTAAATATTATTATACTAATTCATACAAACTCATTGATATAGTTAATATGATAAAACTACTTCAGTGGAGGAAAACAATCACATTTAAACATATATTCATAGAAACTGGGAAATACATTAGAAAACGAACACTCTTAAAACTATGAATACTTTTATTCAAGGGGAATAAATGTCAATTTTTGACAATGAAGATATAATATAGTAAGTAGTGAAGATATGATAGGCTACAATAGAGATGTAATATGTGTAGTGAAAGTAAGAAACAGTTCTGGAACGTAAATAGTGCTGAAATATGATTTGACATAGTGTGATATTGTAGTGAAGATAAGATATATTAATGAACATGGGATGTAGATTATGATATAGTGAAAAATAATGGCAATCAAATGAGAGGATATTAGGCTTCAATTTGTTTTATTATTATTATTATCATTAGCTAAGCTACAACCCTGGAAGGAAAAGCAAGATTATATAAGTCGAAGGGCTCCAACAGGGAAAAAATAACAGTGAGGTAAGAATATACGGAAATAAATAAACTGTATGAGAAGTAATGAACCATCAAAATAAAATATCTTAAGAACAGTAGCAACATTAAGTCTTTCTGTTGATGCCCAACGATTAAATGTAAATAATGTTTGTTGTCTAGTTATCGCGATGGTTAATGTTAAGGTTTGCTGTGTGGTAGTTTGCTGGTTCGAGTCTATGCTCGGCCATATGAATTGTTTACTTGGTGTTGGGTTGTTTTAGCTAATTCACGCATAGTTCTCCGTCACGTGAACTTTATGGTAATCTACTGTGTCTTCCTGTAAACAAATGAGAAAACTTATCAGTTTAAAAAGTGATTTCATACAGAACGAATATAACGAAAGTTGGTATTTACTGAGGAATATTTGGACCGTTTGTTATAGGAACACAATTGTAAGTAAACGCCTATTATATACTGTTTTGGAATAACGGATTCATCTTTTCCCATTTGTAAACCTACATGTTACATAACGTATGCCTTTAGATGAGCCTTAATTATATTGATTTTGTGTATGACCTTTTTGTAATTAACAGTTATACATGCATAATTTACTTAATTAAGCTTTGCATATTGTTTCTATCAGTCTTAGTTATTTAACTTAATAATTTTGTGTACATTAGCATATTATTCATACGTTGATTTCTTTTTCATTTATCCATAGTAATTGAACCACATCACGTCACTTCACATCACTTCAAGTTATGCTACATACGTCAAGTCTACATGTATAAACTCCTAACAATATAACCATATCGATGTTAACGTCATGGGTCTAATAAAGAACTATATGTGCGTGTCAAAATTGTGTTTCTCCATCATTCACGTTAAGCAATAGAAGAATAGTGCATTAACACTTTCATATATTTAAACTATAAAGAATAATGCCAGCCTGTTTAACATTAAAACATTTGCGATACAGAGAGAGAGAGAGAGAGAGAGAGAGAGAGAGAGAGAGAGAGAGAGAGAGAGAGAGAGAGAGAGAGAGAGAGAGAGAGAGAGAGAGAGAGAGAGTATTTCTAACAAAATTGAAAGATTTTAGATGCCTTTTAAGGTCAATTAGCACACTCATAAGCAGAACAGCAGGACATTGTGTACAATCACGTCACTAATTATATGTAAAACACAAAGCAAGTGTGAGGACATAATAACCAATCTTACCGGCCACTGGCCACTTAGAAACTGGTTGGCTGGAATCCTGCCACCCAGGAACAAAATGGCGCCCATCAAGGCAGTATATGGTAACCCGTATAAGGATACTCTTGCTAATATAGGTACTCCACATATATATATGCCAGGTTACACAAGGGAAATGGTTTTACCTGTAGACAGCGGAAGCTAGCTTTGCAGAGTACCGTATTTGCTGTTTACTCACTGGGGTTATGATGAAAGAAAGAAAGAACCAGTCATTCTTCATCATTTATCCCAGACTTAACCATGGTTAAACTCTGCCCTCCACTATCTTCTACTTGTCCATCAAGGATCCTGAGGTGTTTAAGCCATTTATTGTGTAGCCACCACAGGGGTCATGGAGAACGTCTCCATGTTCCTGTAGTTCATGTCTTGCAGGAAGTGGGCGGTGAAGGTCGTTTGACGCCGCTTCCTATACACGCATGCTTGCGAGGCCTGAGGCATAGTTCTTTTTAAACGCTAGGGACGTACTCCTGTCCCTAACGTTATGAGCTCTAGGCCTCCTCTATTGAGGAGAAGGAGCAGGATTCAATGCCTGGCCTATGACCTTGTGAATCCAAACTGAGAACATGTTCTTGGTGATCCTCCTCTTGACTTTCTCTGAGGTGACAAAGAGTGCTGACACTTTTGGGGGTAGGACCTAAAGTTCTTCCCTGGCATATTAGCTGTTGCTCTGGATCGTTGGTCATGCTAAGAAGGACTCCCAATCCGATGGTTAAAGTCTGGGATCCGAGCTGCCAGGAACAAAGTCGAGTATTACCTTGCCCATCGCTGTGAATGTTGAAGGCGGACCATAGGATTCGCAGACTCTCTTGGCCAAAGCCAACACAAGCGGGAGACCTGTCTCAAGGTCAGGTGAAGATCTGCTGTTTGGCGTCATGGGTCATTGGGGGCCACCCTTTAGGGACCGAAGCATGTGAACCATACTCCGTGGAGGAGGTCTAACTTCTGACTGAGGTAGGAAGGGTCGAAACTCCATATGAGGAAAGACAATAGCAATGCAAAGGAAATGCTAATTCCTTTGGGCCTGAAGGTGAGGCTCACAATTGCCTTTCATCGCCAAAACCGAGAGGTTCCCCCAGAAGGTAGCCAAGAAAACTGTGATGCTGGAAGTGGCAATAAAGGGGGGAGGGGATACCCTGTTCACGACACTAGCTACCGAGGGTAGTCCACTAGCCTGTTGGCTGGCAACTGGAGAATTCCAGAGGTGTCACGAACATCCTTTTTGTAATTTGCTGTTAAAACTTCTCCATGTAAGATGATAGAAAGTTGCTGGATGCCTTCTGCTGTAGAGCCTGAAGATCTGGGAATGGTGAACAGTAGGGCGGATGCCCGTTGTTCAGGGACGTCGCGATGTAATAATGATAAAGGGTTTGTGTGAAGAAACCTTAACTTTTTTTTGTATCCAGGGAAAATACAAATTTCAAATTATGATTTTGCTTTAGTATAGTGTACTTCAATTTATTGTAAGCTCTTTGTACATTTGTTTCATGACCCCTTTGATTTGTTTTTTTCAGAGTGACATCGCCCTGCACTCGGCAGGGATCGTATGTTAAAATTTAGCTTGTCATACTTGGACACTAGCCATGTTTCTTGGTGTTGGTCGTATAGGGACATTTATTTTTTCTTGCCCAAGGCCCCCAGAAAAAAAAGACAGAAGGGTTTGTTGACCCAGGACACTGCAAGTAAGGGGACCTTTCAGTGAAAAGTAGATTAGAGACGTGTTTACATTGAACCTCATTAAGTGTATTTGTCAGATTCATTGCCGGAAGTTCTGTGATTTGGATATTTTGAAGTCCTGTTTGAAGCCCGTTTTGACATTATTGCGGGTATACTATACTTTGGTGAAACGTGATTCCAAGAATAAATAGTGCACAGCATAGGATACTGGAAGAGGATCTGTAAAATGGGGGCACACAGCAGTAGTATTAGTAAGCTGTTCTCTAATGAATACCTTCAGGGGTTTATCAGCCCCAAGATCAGCACACGCAATGACCCATTCTGGAATAAAGTCCTGTTATTTACCTTTTGATTGTAGCATTGAGAAAGCTTCTGGAGTACCTGTGATGGAAAATCACTTAAGAAATGTTGGCTCAGATGAAGAATTTTAGTGACCTAATCTGTCATATTACATTTGAATTTAGCCAAATATATACACTTTTGTAAGTCTTTATTCATACATATACAGTATATGTAGATTAAATATTTAGAGGATTGATCCTTAAGAGGATCCGTATGGAGATATTTATTTCTCTCTTTCTGGTTTTGTTGATCTGTATTTTTACAAACATGAAATTTTTTTTTCTCTCAATTGTTTGAATAGAATTTTTTTTTAATCCTATTTCAATACACGTCCTCACCTAAGCCAGTCCCCATTCCAGCCTGAAGTTTTTTCCCTTGTAATATGACAAATTTGGAAGTAATTTGTATTTTCCCTAGCATACAAACCTCTAGCTCTTTAACATAGCATTGTTATTTCGGCGGAGCAGAAAACTAGTCGAAATTGAAGTTAACCAGCGTTTACCTACCCACTGCTCGTTAGCAGGGGTCGCAGGGGTGTGTTTACCCACCGCTCCCACCATCAGTGGTGACTAACGGTCATTTTTTATCTAATTCACTCAGGACTTAGGGGGTTGGTGTTGGCAAGCCAGTCTGATTAAAGAGCTACAGGTTTGTATGCTACGGAAAATACGAATTACTCCCAAATTTTTCATTTGCCCCGACTCAAGATACAAACCTTCTGCTCTTTAACATAGCAGACTCACCCTTAGATTGGTGGAAGTCCTGTCCAACTCGCTGGAGACTGTCCCGGGATAGCCTCTAGTTCTGTATGACTCTTGAGGGATCCTCGCACCACGTTATCCTCTTTGGATGACGGCCTGGGCAATTAAATGGTGGAAGGGAAAAAAGGTTTTATCAGCATATGAAGTTGAAAGGTTACAAGGAATCATTTCAATATCATATACCAACTGGTTCCCCCTGTTAGGAGGTCGGGATCATAAACCCCCTACTGAGTAGGTGGGCAACCAACAAATCGTGATACTCACCCGCAGAAAATCCAGGTCAGCCGTGCGGAGTCTCTCGGATGCAGAGCCCCAAGACAGGGGAGGATAAAAGTAGGAAGTAGTCAGTCACTCTCACATTCATCCTAGACTTAATCCCCAGGTAACCTCCACCATCGATCTTCTGCTAATTGTCCCCTAAGGGAGCTGAGGCGTTAGATCACGTTATGAGCTGCCACCACAGGACCAATTGAGAAAGTGTCTAGGCTCCTGTGAGTTATGTCCTGCAGGCAATGGGCTGTGTACGTAGTTTGACGTTTCCACCTATCTACGAGCAGCCCCTGCTGTACTGAGAGGTTTTTCTTGAATCCTAAAGAGGAGCTGACCCCCCTGACATCTTGTGCACGAGGGCGT